>NC_091825.1:300000-600000 GCF_038994185.2 Dermacentor albipictus | reverse complement strand
AAGGGTTGGTAAGGGTTGTCGAGTCCGATAAAGTTGATAATAACCGGTACGAGTTGGAAGAGTTCAGAATCGGTCTAATAAGGCTGGTTATAACTAATAAGGGTTGATAAATGTTTATACTGGTCGGATCAAGTTTGATAAGATTGAAATTGACACCGGGCTGCATGCAGATGAGCAAGTGGCGCAATGTTTACGCATACTTAGACAACTCCAGGGGAATTTCTGCCTTTACTTTTCCCATGGGATTTCCAGGGGAATATTACTATTCGGTATGGACAGTAATTGGGTATATTCCAGTTTGATATAGCTAAGATCGACTGTACATGAATAGAAATGAACTCGGATATTCTGCACGACCTCAGAGACACTTGAATCTGGCAGCGTCTGCCTGGTTGACTCGGTTGCCGCTGTACATGCAGTGATTGGCCATTTAAACGGCCTGTAGGTTGTTGGGATAAAGGGTGTTTACCAACAGCGCTAAGCCTCGGCACACTGAGCCCCATGGTTGGCGCATGCCTGCCCATCAAGAGCGGTCTGGTACAAGCTCAAGGAAACAATAAACAACTACGCGTACACTCGGAAAGCATTTATTACGATTGCAACTAACACTTCAAGCAGGCCAGCTCGCTGTATAGTTGACATTACAGAGGGTTCCCTAGAGAATACGCCAGGCAAAGGAGGGCTTCCGACTTACCAGCTGGGGATACGGGCGGCCGCAGTGACTGCCACGGCAAAAACGTGGTTGATTAACCACGTGCAGGGAAAACGGAGCAGCGGCACAGATTTTCACACCGACGCTTGCGGGCGACCAGAGAGATTCTGGCGATGTCGGAGGGATCTCACGTGACACACCCAGTGGCACTGATAACACTTGCGATTTGCATGTGCCACCCCCAAAAGGAAGGTTTTCCCTCTCACCAACGTACTTGGCTTGTGTGTGCCCGACGCAATGTTTGCCGCACATGCGACGGGCATGGGACCTGAGGATTCACACAAGGTTTTATGTGCTGGAGTTTTCAGCACACCGTTCTGTGACGTGGCGATGAGTGACCAAATTGGCTGAGTAGTGCAAGTTGGAGCTCTCTGTTCTGTCGCACTGTCACCGGGCTGGCTGAACAGCTAGTGTCACTTGCTTCATGGGCGCGATGAGGCAACTTTTCTAACTTTACTTCTGAGTTTCACTGTGTCTCATTTCGTTGAGTGCCCCGTGCTTCACTTGAACATTCAAAAAGCTGTAGCAGAAATGCAGTTCAGTCTGTAAAACTATGGACAATGGCGTTTACTTTATTGTTTAAAGACTGCCTCAGACAGGAATTCACAGGACTTAACCCTTGTCAACAGGGTTCTAGTAAGCTGCCTTCACATGTAAGGCTTAAGGCTTGACAATCCCCCACATCCTCAAATGCATTGCTGGGCACGCTGGATGCAGTTATAAAAGAGTGCCGCTGCCTGGAACTCGCTAAAAGCCGATGTATCGACCAGCAGTTTGCCCGTCTGCCCGATTCCCCCAGCGGCATCTTCCTGTGCCGACGCTCCTCATCCCAACAACACTGGCGATGTTACCAGGATTGTCCGCCGTGAGATCGAGGCCGCCTATACGGCTGCCTTCGACTCCAGCTCCTCCAACGCACCTGCAGTCATGGTTTCCCTGATCCAAGGAGTTGTCCACCAGGAGTTCACAAACATGGTTCTTCACACCATCTGCTGGGCCCATCGCCCTGATGCCCACCCCGTTCCTTTGATTTCGCCCCGTCCCACATCTTATTACCCACCACGTTTCCGCAACCCACCTGAATGGCGCACTGCTGACGACAAGCCCATTGTTTTCGCTGCCGTCGAATCGGGCACATTCCTCAGAACTGTCGCAGTCGCCGGAGTTCCCCGACCCGATCTACTTATACATCCTACTATCGCACCCCAGGTGGCCCTTCTCGTCCCTACGCCGCACGCTCCGATAATACTGCTACTGATTCTCCCGTGCCGAACCGCCCCTATTCTCGTTCGCCTTCGCCCCAACGACGACAATCTCGCTCTCCCCAGCCCCGTCACTCCTTTGCTCCCTACGCCGTCAAATCCTCTACTGACGTTGCCCACTCATCCGAACCTTCTTGACCATCAAGTCGATGGTGTTTCTGTGTCTGCTCTTATGGACAAAGGGCGCATTTGTCCGTAATGAGCGCTGACCTTCGTAACCGGCTGAAGAAAATAATCACGCCCGCGACGGCGCCTGTTGTCCGTGTCGCTGATGGCGAAACCGCCCCCGTAATTGGTATGTGTGCCACCCGCGTCTCCTTGGCCGATCGCTCCACTATTGTGCTATTCACAGTCATCGTCCACCGTCCCCACGACATCTTCCTCGGCTTAGACTTCCTCTCTGCGCATTCTGCTCTCATCGATTGTTCCATCAGTACTCTCTGCCTTGACCTTCCTGTTCTGGATCCCGCTGAAACACAGCCCAGTCGTCTCATTTCCGTCGACTTCGTTTGCTTGCCACCTTCGGCACTGACTTACGTTGATTTAGTGTAAACCCCACCAGTGCCCGACGGTCACTACATTGCGGCTCCTATGCAAGATGTCCTCCTCACACACGGGATCACAGTACCTTATACAGCGTTATCTATTACGTCGCATTGCGTCTACCTGCCAGTGGTCAATTTTGGTTTTACGACACAAATGCTGCCACGCTGGATGTATCTGGCCCAGCTTTGCTCATTCGAGGATCACTCAGTAGCTTCTCTTGCAGTAGACGACAGTTCAGCCGATCCTCCTCTACAATCGCAGACGGCAACTTGTACCATCGCCGACTTAAAGAAAATGATTGCGCCAGACATGCCGTCCGAGCACGCTCGTGAGCTCTACCGCATTCTGATTTCCTACCACGATATTTTTTTTTTTACTTTAACAATCGTCCTTTGACCCAAACTACAGCTGTTAAACATCGCTTTAATAGCAGAAATGCTTCTATTCATCACCACGCGTATCAAGTGTCATCGGCTGAGCGTCAAGTTATTCAAGCAGATGGTTCGCAAAATGCTTGCCAAGAAAATTATTGAAGCGTTATGTAGTCCATGGGCGTCACCTGTTGTACTGGTAAAAAAGAAGGATGGATCATGGTGTTCTGGCCTGGATTATTGGCCTCTTAACAGGGTTACCAAAAAGAATGTGCATCCCCTACCTCGGATTGATGACGCTCTTGAGTGCCTCCACGGTGCTCGCTACTTCTCTATTGGCCTAAGCTCCGGCTACTGCCAGATTGCCGTGGACGATCTTGACTGCGAGAAGACTGCTTTTGTAACACCCGACGGCCTTTATCAATTCAAAGTCATGCATGCCGTTCGGTATTATGTAACGCTCCTGTCACTTTTGAATGCATGATGGACTCTCTTCTTGACTGTTTGAAATGACCCTCAAGCCTGTGCTGCTTGAACGACGTTATAGTATTCTCCCCAACTTTCGCTACGCACCTCGAGCGCATCTCGGCAGTCCTGGACGTTCTTTGTCGAGCTGCTCTGCAACTCAGCGCATCAAAGTACCAATTCGGCCGTCGCCAGATTACCGTCCATGGGCATCTCGTTGACACGGAGTGCAACCAGGCAAGATCCATGCTGTTACGAACTTCCCTGTTCCGAAGTGTGTCAAGGATGGACGCCGCTTCATCGGCCTTTGTTCGTACTTCCACCCTATCGTGTAAAATTTCGCAGCCATATCGCGACCACTAACCGTGCATTTGAAAAAAGACGCCCCTTTCCAGTGGGGCGATAACGAGGCCTCTGCATTCTCGCATCTAATCGACCTTCTCACAACGGCTCCCGTTCTGGCCCATTTCGATCCTTCTGCGCCTAGCGAAATCCGTGCTGATGCCAGCGGTCACGGAATTGGCGCAGTACTTGCGCAACGCCAGCACGTGAACGACCGTGTCATCGCTTGCGCCAGCAGGCTCCTCGCACCCTCGGAGCGCAACTATTCCATCACTGAGCGTGAGTGTCTGGCCCTAGTTTGGGCAGTTGCGAAGTTCCGCCCACACTTATATGACCGACCATTTTCCGTTATCACAGACGATCACGCGCTTTGCTGGTTATGCTCACTGAAATATCCTACAGAAAGACTTGGTCGCTGGGCCTTACGCCTCCAAGAATATCCGTATTCTGTCACCTACGAATCTGGCCGACTACACAAGGACGCTGACTGCCTGTCTCGCTACCCGGTAGACAAGCCTGACGACGCCGACAGTAGTACCGCCAACGGCATTTTCTTAGCACAGCCGAGCGTGGACACCGTAGTCACCGACTCAAAGACAGCCTACAGAAGCTTCCACAAAGGGGCAATCTCCTCCGCGGCCCGAGCCATTCTAGCCAAGCACAAGCCTCCGGGAAGAGCCATAGAGCTCGTGTGGGTCCCGGCTGACTCGCAGGTAACAGGCAACACCATCGCCGACTACCATGCCCGAGAAATGTCAGTCCTGGCCGAGCACGAGCCGGAAGAGCTACCGCACCCGGTTACCAGCTTTTGGGATATTATCCGAAGGTACCGAGAGGAAAGGTGCAGACTGCCAGAACCGCAACCCAAACTCACCACGCAACAACAAACGATCCTGCGTCGAGCGCAGGCGGGATCTCTTGCGCATCCTGTATTGATGAACCGCATGTACCCTGCAGAATACGACATGCTCTGTCCTTTTTGAAGAAGAGAAAAGGGCACCGTGCCGCACGTCTTAGCTGAGGGCGCAGAACACCTACCGACGCATCTGTTCGCCGATATGTACTCTAATGCGGCATTCTGTACTGAAGGAACTTCCTCCCTGACGGATCTGATCTTCTTGTCGTGTCAAAACATCCACGACTGTGCTCTTTGAGACGCATGGCGCACCCACTGCAGCACATCTTGCGGTAACTCGCATGTACGACCGCGTCCGCTGCTGCTTCTATTGGCCTGGTCTCGCTCGCTCCGTCCGACGCTATGTTGCTGCCTGTGATCCATGCCAGCGTCGGAAAACACTTCAGGTGCTACCTGCCGGTCATCTCCAGCCGATCACCGTCCCTGTGGAACCGTTCTTTCATGTTGGATTAGACCTCCTCGGTCCCGTTCCCACGTCGTTCTGTGGGAACAAATGGGTAGCCGTCGCAACTGATGATGCCACCCGATATGCTATCACACGGGCTCTCCCTACCAGTTGTGCCGCTGACGTCGCGGCCTTTCTCTTGCATGACATTATCTTGCTTCATGCCGCCCCGCGACAGATGCTTACCGACTTTGGTCGTAACTTCCTTTCTAAAGTTATCGCCGACATTGTGCGCTCCTGTTCCATTCAACACAAGCTACCTCATACCATCCTCAAACCAATGGCTTGACAGAGCGGTTAAACCGTACTCTTACCGATATGCTATCCAAGTACGTTTCCAAGGACCACCATGATTGGGACATTGCCCTTCCTTACGTTATATTTGCGTATAATTCACACTGCTGGATTTTCTCCATTTTATCTACTGTACGGTCGCGAACCGACTTTGCCCCTTGGCACGGCACTTCCTCCTACTGCGATGTCAGCAAGGGAGTATGCGCGCGATGCCATCGCCCTCGCCGACCATGCATGTCAGCTTGCCCGTACTCGACTTACGGCCTCGCAAACCACTCAGCAGCGTTAGTACCATACTCGGCACCGTGACGTAGTTTTCGCCTGGCGCGCTCCTGCTCCTGTGGTCGCCCTCTCGTCATGTCAGACTTTCAGAGAAACTCCTTTCGCGATACACAGGGCCCTACCGCGTGCTGCGCCAGGTGACGCCTGTGACGTACGAAATTGCTCCTGTGAGTTCAACTTCATCCTCTAGTCTAGGATCTAGTGATGTCGTGCACGTCAGTAGGCTCAAGGCCTACTACACTGCTTCCGAGTCCGGCCTTTAGCCGCTCAGGGATGGCACTTTTGCCGCCGGGGATAGTGCTACGGAACAGTATTTGCGATGACGAAGAGGCGAGCAGTGTGGTGACGACGATTAGAGGCTAACGCAGGTTGGCGGTACTATTGTCGGCGTCGTCAGATTCGGCTACTGGGTAGCGAGACAGGCAGTCAGCGTCCTTGTGTATTCGGCCAGATTTGTAGGTGGCAGTATACAAATATTCTTGAAGCCGTAAGGCCCAGTGACCAAGTCTTCCTGTAGGATATTTCAGTGAGCATAACCAGCAAAGCGCGTGATCGTCTGTGATAACGGAAAATGGTCGGCCATATAAGTGTGGGTGGAACTTCGTAACCGCCCAAACTAGGGCCAGACACTCACGCTCAGTGATGGAATAGTTGCGCTCTGAGGGTGCGAGGAGCCTGCTGGCCTAAGCGATGACACGGTCGTTGACGTGCTGGGGTTGTGCTAGTACTGCGCCAATTCCGTGACCGCTGGCATCAGCACGGACTTCGGTAGGCGCAGAAGGATCGAAATGGGCCAGAACGGGAGGCGTTGTGAGAAGGTCGATTAGATGCGAGAATGCAGAGGCCTCGTTATCGCCCCACTGTAAAGGGGCGTCTTTTTTCAAATGCATGGTTAGTGGTCACGATATGGCTGCGAAATTTTACACGAAACGGTGGAAGTACGAACAAAGGCCGATGAAGCTGCGCCCATCCTTGACACACATAGGAACAGGGAAGTTCGTAACAGCATGGATCTTGCCTGGTTGCACTCCGTGTCAACGCGATACCCATGTACGGTAATCTGGCGACGGCCGAATTGGTACTTTGATGCGCTGAGTTGCAGAGCAGCTCGACAAAGAACGTCTAGGACTGCCGAGAGGCGCTCGAGGTGCGTAGCGAACGTTGGGGAGAATACTATAAAGTCGTCCAAGTAGCACAGGCTTGTGGATCATTTAAAACCCTCAAGAAGGGAGTCAATCATGCATTCAAAAGTGGCAGGAGCATTACATAGACCGAACGGCATGACTTTGAATTGATAAAGGCCGTCGGGTGTTACAAAAGCAGTCTTCCCGCAGTCAAGATCGTCCACGGCAATCTGGCATTAGCCGGAGCTTAGGTCAATAGAGAAGTAGCGAGCACCGTGGAGGCACTCAAGAGCGTCATCAATCCGAGGTAGGGGATGCACATTCTTTTTGGTAACCCTGTTAATAGGCCGATAATCCAGGCCAGAACACCATGATCCATCCGTCGTTTTTAGCAGTACAACAGGTGACGCCCATGGACTACATAACGGTTCAATAATTTTCCTGGCAAGCATTTTGCGAACTTCTGCGTGAATAACTTGACGCTCAGCCGGTTACACTCGATACAGGTGGCGATGAAGAGGAGGGGCACCGCGGGTATTAATGCGTTGTTTAACAGCTGTAGTTTGGGCCAAAGGACGATCGGTAAAGTAAAAAATATCGGGGTAGGAAAACAGAATGCGGTAGAGCTCACGAGCATGCTCAGACAGCATGTCGGGCGCAATCATTTTCTGTAAGTCGGCGATGGTACAAGTTGCCGACTGCGATTGTAGAGGAGGATCAGCTTAATTGTCGTCTACCGCAATAGATGCTACTGAGTAATCCTCGAATGAGCAAAGCTGGGCCAGAGACATTCCGTGTGGCAGCACTTAGGTCGTCAAGCCAAAATTTACAACTGGCAGGCAGACGCAATTCGCGGCATTAGATAAAACTGTATGAGGTACTGTGATCCCATGTGTAAGTAGGACGTTGTGCATAGGAGCCACCATGTAGTGACCGTCGGGCACTGTTCAGGATGACACTAAGTCAGCGTAAGTAAGTGCCGACGATGGCAAGTGAACGAAATCGACGGAACTGAGGCGACTGGGGTGTGGTTCAGCGGAATCCAGAACAGGCAGGTTAAGGCGGAGAGTACTGGCGAAACAATTGATGAGAGGAGAATGTGCGGAGAGGTAGTCTACGCCGAGGATGATGTCGTGGGGACAGTGGGCGTTGACTGTGAATAGCACGATAGTGGAGCGATCGGCTAAGGAGACGCGGGCGGCACACATACCAATTACGGCGGCTGTTCCGCCATCGGCGACACGGACAACATGCGTCGTGGCGGCCGTGATTATTTTCTACTGACGGTTACGAAGGTCGGCGCTCATTACCGACAAATGCGCCCTGTGGCTGTAAGAGCAGACACAGAAACACCGTCGACTTGCAGGTCAAGAAGGTTCAGATGAGTGGGCAACGTCAGTAGAGTATTTGGCGGCGTAGGGAGCACAGGAGCGACGGGGTTGGGAGAGCGAGATTGTCGTCGTTGGGGCGAAGGCGAACGAGAATAGGGGCGGTTCGGCACAGGAGAATCAGTAGCAGTATTATCGGAGCGTGTGGCGTAGGGACGAGAAGGGCCACCTGGGGGGTGAGAGTAGGCAGTATAAGTAGATCGGGTCGGGGGAACTCCAGCGACTGCGACAGTGCTGAGAAATGTGCCAGACTCGACAGCAGTGAAACCAAATGGGCTTGTTGTCAGCAGTTGTTAAGAACGGCCAGCTGCAGTGCAAGTTTTGCCGGCCAGTTGCGACAGTTGCCGCAACTTTCCTGGAGCGCCGCCGCCAACCTCTAGCCGCGGAGTGAGTAAGTCGACTTTGTGTTGGGAACAATACGCGCGTCCTCCACTCTCTGTCGCTTCAGCTAGGATGCGTTTGACGAAGCAGGCTTTGTGCTGAAACCGCCACTGTTACGCTCTAGCCTCATCGCCTGTGTGACTGAATGATTTCGGCCGGCCAACTATTGTTACCGAACCCACCAACGCGGACCTGATCTGCTATGAGTGGGGGAGTTGCCGCGGGAACGTCGTGGAGACCTCTTCCCACGCGCAGACTAAGACGCAAGACAATGGCTACTCGGGCACGCTGCGACGGTCTGCTCCGAGTTCCACGAAATTCGTGTGACGTTGGTTTCGGACCGAGAACCTGCGTGTGTGTGTGTGTTTGTGCGTGTGCGTGTGTGTGTGTGTGTGTGTGTGTGCGCGCGCGCGCGCGCGCGTGCGGGTGTGTGTGTGTGTGTGTGTGTGTGTAAACCGTCCCGAGGAGAGGCGGCGTGTTTACGATGACTGAGCGAACGTTTCCGCCGCCTTGGAATAGGGGGAAGACCGAGCGTTTATAAACGGCTGTTGTGCGGATGCTCGATAGACTTTCTTAAGCAGTCATGTTAGACTGAAACAATCTCTCAAGCAGTCGTGTTAGACTGACGTGCTTTCTCTCGCAGTCATTATAGACTGATGAACAGCATGTAAATACTGTAAATAACCCCATATTCCTCGTTCTCGATGAACACATCGAGAACGAGAATCGAGAAAGAGAACGAGAACCAGAAGCAGTACTTCCTTTCATCAACTGGTGGCAGCGGTCGGATGGACTTTGCGACGTGGTGCTGTGTCTGCGGTGAGTTCTTGGTTCTTGCTTTGACTCTCTAGGCTTCATTTTGTAGTTGTTCCGTTTAGAACAGTAGGGAAGCTAGATTGCTGAGTGTTAGCTAGGTTGTGTTTTCCTAGCTAAATTTAGCGAGCAAGACCAAGGCAGTAAAGCAGCAATCATGGAGTTAAGGACACTGCTGAGAGACGAGTTGCTGATTGTTGGTGAGGAACTGGGCCTAGATGTACGCAAGGAAATGCTAAAATCGGAATTATTGCAGCTGATTTGCGAACAGGCTAGTGAGGAAGAAATTTAAATGGGGTTCGAACTTCTGAAAAAGAGAGAAGAACGAGAGAGAAAAGAACAAGAGAGAGAGGATCGCGATAAAGATCGCGAGTTAAGAAAAATGCAACTTGAACTAGAAAGCAAACGTTTGGAGTTGTCTCAAGGAAGTGAATGGGGCTCTGGGACGATAAAGTGAGGCAGAATCATACCGCATGGACAAGCTATTAAAGCCATTTCAGGTCGGGATCGACATAGGCTTGTTCCTAAGGATTTTTAAAAGGATTTGCGAGAAGATGAACTTCGGTCCGAGTACATGGCCACAGCGGTTGCTGTCTATGTTGCCGTGTGAGGCTGCAGAGGTAATCGCCAGATTCAGTGCAGAAAATGCATATGATTATGCGAAGGTCAAGGCCAGTCTTCTGAAGAAATACCGCCTTTCAGCCGAAGCTTTTCGGCAAAAGTTTAGAAGCGCAGGCAAGAAAGGTAGCGATGGGTATCCGGAGTTTGCATACGGCTTAAAGGCTCACCTAGTCGAGTGGCTGAAAAGCGCGGAAGCGTACGACAGCAGAGACATGGTCATTGAATGCATGTGTCTAGAGCAGTTTTACAAAACCATCCCCCAAGCTGTGAAAACTGTTGGTGCAAGATAGAGGGAATGTAAACACTGTGGAAAGGGCGGCTGAATTGGCCGAAAAGTGCGCAACGCGTAGAAAGTTGAACGCCGAGGACGGAAATTGGGACGGTCGAAATGGACCGCAGAAACCATTTCCGTTCGAAAAGGGTTCGCAGACTAGACGATCGGAGCCTGTAGACGTGGAGAAAAGCCCGCAAAAAAGAGCGAGGAGAAACTTAACGGGGAAACCGCACAAAAGAAACAGAAAAGAAAATTCGAATCTTTTAGGCCGATCCGCTGTTATAAATGCCACAAACTGGGACATATAGCTGCAAACGGCGGGAAGCCTAGCGTAGTTTTTTTTCTACGTAGAGGAAAAAGACGAGAATATGGAACTTTTAAGCCCCTATCTTCACGACCTGCAAGTTGATGGCAAATCATGCCGAGTGCTAAGAGACAGTGTCGCCACAATGGACATTGTCCATCCGTCTTACGTGACGGTAGATTACTTCACCGGAGAAGTAGCATGGATCAAACAGGTTGTAGAACACAGCGTGTGTCCAAAGCCCATGGCCAAAGTCAAAATCAGTGGACCATTCGGGGAGCTAGAGACTGAGGCTGCAGTTTCCAAATTTTTGTCACTGCAGTACCCTTACATCATTTCGAACCTTTCGAATCATTTACTGCGTGATAAATGGCTTAAATTGGGAGAGGGCATAGTACAGGCATTGACGCGAGGCCAAGCTCGTAAAATCGTGTCGCTTTAGGCCGAAAATGCACAAGCTTCTCCAGCGGAAGTAGCAAAGGAGATAACCGCAATAACCGAATCCGAGCCAGGCTCGAGTGATAAAAAAAAAACTGTTAGGAAAGCCTGCCAGCTGACCAGCTCAATGGGAGCTTATCGCTAGGATGTCAAAGTTCACCTTGCAGGAAGAGCCCGCTGATGCACTCGCAAGCGAGACAGGGTCGTTATTATCCCCGGCCTCAAAGAACTTTGATCAGCTCTTACGTGTGGATGGAGAGTCACTGGCAGCCGAGCAAAATAATGATGAGAGCTTAGCTAAATTACATCAGCTAAAGAAGGCATTCCTAGGCGCAACGTGACGATACGTGAGAGAGGAGGATTGTTGTATCGGCACTACAGAGATCGAAAGGGTAGGATTTTAGATCAGTTAGCCGTACCTACTAAGTACAGGGAGGACCTTTTTAGTCTCTGTCATGGAAATGGGTGGTCCGGCCACCTAGGCATAAACAAAACAAAGGAAAGATTGCTTATGGAATACTGCTGGCCTGGTTATTTCAAAGACGTAAAAAACTTTGTAAGATAATGTGACGCCTGCCAGCTTTCGGGTAAACCAGGAGAGACATGGAAAGCTCCACTAAAGGTAGTGCCCTTAATAACAGAACCTTTCAGACGACTTGTGATAGAAACGGTAGGACCTCTACCAAAACCAAAATCAGGTTACAGGTACTTGTTTACCCGGCTGTGTCCGGCTACAAAGCTTCCAGAAGCAATCCCTCTGAAAGAGCTCAGCTCCACCGAAGTAGTAGATGCGCTTTTGACTGTGTTTGCACGAGTTGGGTTTCCAGCCGAAATTCAGGCAGGTCAAGGGTCAGTATTCACCAGCACACGAACTTCCACATTCTTGAAAGGTTGCGGGGTAACGTTAATACACAGTTGCGTCTATCACCCTCAGTCAAACAGTGTGGAGAGGTTGCATTCAGTGCTTTAGCGAGTTGTGCGTGCGCTCTGTTACGAGCACAAGTAGGACTGGGAGAACTGTCTGCCGGCAACTTTGTTTGCTTTGCGAACGGTTCCACATGAAGCGACAGGGTTCTCGCCAGCAGAACTAGTGTATGGGAGGACACTCCGTTCTCCATTAAGAATGTTAAGAGAGATGTGGGAGGAAAGAGGGGAGAGTCCTACAGGGGTTGAATACGTGCTAAATCTGCTGGAATGGCTAAGCGCAACCCAAGAACTAGTGGGAAAGAACGTGGGAATAGCTCAAAAGAACGCCAAATTCTATGACGACAAGAATGCGAGGCTTCGTACGTTTAACGCCGGAGACCAGGTTATGATCCTCAAACCTTTAAGAAAGAACAAGCCTGAAGTTCACTGGGACGGGCCCGTTACAGTGTTGCAAAAACTTTCAGATACTAACTATGCTCTGAAAATGCCCGGTCGCAGGAAGGAGGTGAGGATATATCACTGCAATTTGATGAAGCCGTATATAGAGCGGAGCGGAGTCGTTAACTATACCGTCAAAGAGCCGGATGGCGCTAGTTTAAAGAGTATAGGGTGACCTCCAACTCGGAAATCGGCCTAAAAGAAGTAGAACACTCGGTAAGCTCGCACGCTCTATAAGACCCGAGCAGCTAGATGAGCTAAAAGAGGTGTTAGGGGAATATCTCGACAGATTCAGCGATCGGCCGGGTAGAGCCGAACTAATAACGCATGAAATTGAGCTGACATCAACCAAACCAGTAAGATCGAAGCCTTACAGGGTGTCTCCAAGACAGAGATTATGGAGGCAGAGATACAGCGCATGCTAGAGTTGCGAGTTATTGAGCCCGCTGAGAGTGACTACACGTCACCGCTAATACTGGTAAAAACCCCTAACAAGGACCGTCGTCCGTGTGTTGACTACAAGAAGTTAAATGCCATCACTAGGGATCAGCTGTACCCGTTACCCAACATTGGGGAACGAATTGAAAGAGTTAGCGCTGCTAAATACATTTCAACTATAGATCTCGTGTGGGTATACTGGCAAGTTCCCCTTTCAGAAAGTGCCAGCCGCTATGCCGCATTCATCTCACCTGCAGGCACTTTTCCCCCTCTCGCACTCAGCTTCGGGCTGAAGAACGCGCCGTTTAGCTTCTCTAAGTTAATGCATATTGTCCTAAAAGACTTGCAGGAGTTCGCCTTGCCATATCTTGATGATGTAGCAATTTTTTCGGACAGCTGGGAACAACACGTATCGCGCCTCAAACAGGTGTTCTCACGGTTGAGGGAAGCCGGCTTAACGATGAAAGCGGAAAAGTGTAGATTTGGTTGTTCACAGGTTACTTATCTGGGCCATCTTGCCTGCCAGGGCACGAGACGGCCGGCCGAGCTGAAAATAGCTACGATTCGAGAATTTTCTCAACCGCGCACGAAAACAGACCTTCGTTCATTTTTGGGATTTGTGGAGTACTATCAACGGTAGATTCCGAAGCATAACTGTGAGTCGGCCTAGTTGGAACAGATTCATCTTAAAGCTTTTTGTGCGCGAACAAACGGGGCGAAGAATAGGGCAGCATGTACAAGGCAACACAAAAAAAGCGCTTGTCCTTCTGTTGCCCCTATTCTTCGTCCCTGTTTGTTCGCGCACAAGAAGTTTTAAGGTACATTCCGGATTACTCGCAAAAGGCAAGTCCATTAACAGACGCCCTCCGAAAGGGAGCACCAAGTAGCGCACACTGGGATACGGACAAAGAGAACGCTTTCCAAAGTATGAAAACGCTATTGGTCTCTTGTCCTGTGCTTCGCGCGCCAGACTACACAAAGGAATTCATAGTTCATTGCGACGCAAGCGACAGAGGTATGGGTGGGGTATTTAGTCAGGTCGGCGACGATAACGAGGAGCATTCTATCGTCTATGCCAGCCGTAAACTAAATGTAAGAGAGGAAGCCTACATCGCTTCAGATAAAGAATGCGCTTGTTTAGTTTGGGCCGCCCAGAAGTTGTCGTGTTACTTGTACGGAGCGAAGTTCATCTTCCAGACCGACCACTGTCCTCTGACGTGGCTCAATCAAATGTCACACAAAAATGGCCGCTTGCTCCGATGTAGTCTCACTCTCGAAGAGTACAACTTCTCCGTTAGATATAAGAAGGAAAAGTTGCATAGCAATGCGGATGGTTTGAGCAGACTAATTTGAATTCTGCGTTTCAGGGTCCCGCCTAAATTTTAGGGTTACTAGTGTTCATTTGTTTAAGCCAAGAAGATCCCCTCTCATTTAGCAGGGTTCCCTCCATGATTGCTGAATTTGTCGGCACGAAATTGTTTCAGAAATTGGCATAACGAAATGCAGCATTTTTGTTTCAGCACCTATGTTTTCTTAGAAGCCTAGCGGGTCTAAAATGAGAGCCAATTTGTCATCTCGGCGCAGAGCTGTGTTGTAGGGTTCATTTTGCAGTTGCTTGTCCTTGTTGGATGTTTAGAGGCGGTGACATCATTGCACAAGTGGTTACTGCGAGCCAAGACATCACCCCCTTGCCACCAGCCGTTCTCTTCCTGCCCAGCGGTTGTCAGCGCTAGACAGTCGAGATTTTCCGGGCCATGGAGGCGCTGTTAAGAACGGCCAGCTGCAGTGCAAGTTATGCCGGCCACTTGCGACAGTGGCCGCAACTTTCCTGGAGCGCCGCCGCCAACCTCTAGCCACGGCGTGACTAAGTCGACTTTCTGTGGGGAACAATACACGCGTCCTCCACTCTCCGTCGCTTCAGGTACGATGGGTTTGACGAAGCAGGCTTTGTGCTGAAACCGCCGCCGTTACGCTGTAGCTTCGTCGCCGTTGTGATTGAAGGAGTTCGGCGGGCCAGCTTTTGTTACCGAACCCATCAACGCGGACCTGATCTGCTATGAGTCGGGGAGTTGCCGCGGGAACGTCGTCGGAAGCCTCTTCCCACGCGCCGACCAAGACGCAAGACAATGGCTACCCGGGCGTGCAGCGAGGGTCCGCTCCGAGTTCTACGAAATTCGTGTTATGTCGGTTTCGGACCGAGAACGTGTGTGTGTGTGTGTGTGTGCGTGCGCGTGCGTGCGTGTGTGCTTAAACCGTCCCGCGGAGAGGCGGCGTGTTTACGATGACTGGACGAACGTTTCCGCCGCCTTGGAATTGGGGGAGGACCGAGTGTTTATAAACGGCTGTTGTGCGGATGCTCGATACACTTTCTTAAGCAGTCATGTTAGACTGAGACAGTCTCTCAAGCAGCCGTGTTAGACTGACGTACTTTCTCTCGCAGTCATGCTAGACTGATGAACTGCATGTAAATACTGTAAATAAACCCATATTCGTCGTTCTCGATGAGAAGCAGTACTTCCCTTCATCAACGTCCTCAGCGTGGATAAGTTGGACGACGGCATGGGCCAGCTACTTCGAATTCATGCCGGACTCCAATCTTGACAACGGATCACGAGCGATGGGATTGAGCCCCCAATCCTAACACAGTGCGCCATTCAGATGCGTCGCAGAAACATGGGGGTTAAGAAGATGCGGGACAGGGTGGAGGCGAAGCCGGGTGGGTATCGGGGCGATGGCCCGAGCAGATGGTGTGAAGACCCATGTTTGCGATTTCCTGGCGGACAACTGCGTGGATCAGGGAAGCCGTCACTGCAGATGCATTGGAGAGGCTGAAGTCGAAGGCAGCCGGATAGGCGGCCTGGATCTCACGCCGGACGATCCTGGTAACATCGCCAGTCTTGTTGAGACGAGGAGCATCGGCCCTGGAAGATGTCGCTAGGGTGGTGGGCAGACAGGCAAACTGCTTGTCGATACGTCGACTTTTAGCGCGTTCCAGGCGGCGCCACACTTTTTTAATTGCATCCACTGTCGCCACGTTGTTGAAAACGAGCAAGTTGAAGGCGTCATTGGCAATGCCTTTGAGGATGTGGGAAACCTTGTCAGACTCAGTCATATGTGCATCAACTTTGCGGCACGGAGCCAAGACGTCCTGAATGTACATGACGTAGAGCTCCGTTGACGTCTGCAAACGGCTGAATAGCGCCATTTTCGCGGCAAGTTGGTGACCATATTGACACGTGTACTTATCTTTATCGGGCGACCACGTTTCGCCGCTTAACTGTAATCGCACAGCGAGGGACGCGCCTGAATGTATCCGATGTTTTTGGAAAGTTATCGATGCTTCTACCCGGCTGTCTGTTGTCGCCGAACCTTGTGTTATCTGATTTCATCGCGTAACGCGAATGGTGTAGAACTTTGTGGAAGGCACACGGGTCCGAACGATTAGTCTGGAACATTCGATGACTGCTCTATAAAAGCCCCCGCGCTTGACCCGCTGATCAGATTTTCGACGATCGCCGACTGTGTTCGCCGCTATCGTTGTGCTTTAAGTATAGCCTGTTTTGTGGGCACAGGTTCGCCCAATAAAAGCTAGTTCTGTCTTTCACAGTACTGCTACTGTGTTCTTTCTTCACCGTCACTACCACGTGACATCTGGTGGAGGTGCTAGTGCGTTCATGTACCGAACGCCCCCGCAAAGCCGCGATCCAAGCCCAAAGCCCGAGGACAGAACAAACATCGCCCAAGACCAACGTGCTAGCCGCATACTGCAAGGACTGCACCCAGAGCATGGACTTCTACCTGAGACGACAAAAAAGATCGTGGTCAAGACAACCCCAATGGCTGCCCCAGCGTCCCCTGTTATCCTACAACAACCTCGGGACCCACGAACCTTCCATGGAGCAGCGACTGAAGACCCGGAATCATGGCTGGAGACCTACGAACGAATCGCAACATTCAACAACTGGGACTCCGACGAGAAGCTGCGGCATGTCTACTTCGCCTTAGAAGACACCGCCAGAACTTGGTTTGAGAACAGGGAATCGACCTTGACAACGTGGGACCTGTTCCGTAGCGGCTTCCTACGCACCTTTACAAGCGTCGTGCGCAAGGAAAGGGCCGAAACTATGCTGGACGCCCGAGTGCAGCTACCAACCGAGAACGTTGCCATTTTTACGGAAGAAATGAGCCGTTTGTTCCGCACGCCGACCCGGATATGGCCGAGGAGAAGAAAGTCCGCCTACTGATGCGTGGTGTAAACGAGGAACTTTTCGCCGGGATGGTAAGAAGCCCACCGAAGACCGTCGAAGAGTTTCTTCGTTGGGTGACGAACATCGAGAAGACACTCGAAATGCGGAACCGGCAATTCAACCGCCGTACAAGCTCTACCCACTACGCAGGAATTCAATCACTGGCCGCGGACGATCTGCGCGAGACCATCAGGGCCATTGTGCGCGAAGAACTGCGCAAGGTCTTGCCTTCGTCGCAGCCTCAAGTGGCCTCGATCGCCGACATCGTAAAAGAAGAGGTGCACCGATCGCTTGGAGTTCCTGAGGTGCAACCAGAACCGCCGCAGCCTCAGCCGCAAGCGATGAGCTACGCCGCCGTCGCCCGCTGTCAAGGTCCCCTTCCACGACCGCGCCAGGGCCCCGTAACGCCGCAATTCCGTCGACCACCACCGCCGTCGCCAGCACGCCCACACGTCGCCGAGCGCAGCTACCCGAGGAAGACAGACGTTTGGCGCGCTCCTGACCACCGCCCGCTCTGCTACCACTGCGGAGAAGCAGGTCATGTCTACCGACGATGCCCATACCGAGAGATGGGACTGCGAGGTTTCGCCGTCAACGCGCCGCGTCCACAGCTTGGAGAGCGCCCACGTGACATCGCCGACTACCTCGCCGCTACTCAATGGAGCTCTCGACGACCGTCGCGTTCGCCATCACCAGGCCGCTACCTGTCACCGCAGCGCCGACCATACACTGGCCCAGCCCGGGGCCGGACAGCGAGCCCATATCCGAAAAACTAAAAGCAGCAACCGATGGAGGTGCGGTTGCTGTTCGTCGAACTGACGAAGATCCTCCGCCACCGACGAAGTCGACGAAGAAACCATCTCGACGACCTAAAGACGACACGCCGCCGTCCCGACGAAGTCAGCAAGCCAAGACTACACCGATGAAAGACGACTTGACGACGCGACGTTCCAGCTTCAGTTCACCACGACGCAGCCGTGATCCGACGCCAAGACCTAACTGCAATGCCAGACAAAGAACCACCGACCTCGATGTGCTTCTCGACGGCCACGCGGTTACCGCCTTAGTGGCACACAGGGGCTGATTACTCCGTCATGAGTGGACACATCGCCGCCCAGTTGAAGAAGGTTAAGACTGCATGGGAAGGCCCTCAAATTCGCACCGCTGGAGGACACCTGATTACGCCGACTGGAATCTGCACGGCAAGAATAACCATTCATGACTGGACTTACCCTGCCACCTTCGTTATCCTCCAAAAGTGTTCTCGAGACGTCATTCTCGGTATGGACTTTCTGAACCAACACGGCGCAGTCATTGACCTGAAGTCGAAGTCAATAACGCTGTCGGAAGATAAAGCGATACCGCCAGAGAGCCCTCGTAGTCACCACGCCTTGAGTGTGCTCGAAGGCCAAGTGAGCATCCCGCCCCGCTCCAGCATTGTTATTTCGGTCGGCACCGAAATACCCGCTGACGCAGAAGGTGTCATCGAAGGCGACCAACGTCTCCTGCTAGACCGTGGAATTTCCGTCGCAAGAGGGATCGCTCGACTGCATAGAGGGAAAACTGAAGTGTTGCTGACAAACTTCAGCCCGGAGTTCAAGCACATCAACAAGGGCACGACGATCGCGTACATCGAGGAAATTGTGGAAACCAGTAATGCGTTTGCCCTCTCGGATTCCGCCGCGTCTACCCCGACGACCATGGTTCCCGAACCAGACTACGACATTAATCAAAGTCTCCCAGTGACTAAGCAACAGCAGCTTAGAAGTCTGCTCCGACGATACAAAGGCTGCTTTTCGACGTCATCGAGGATTCGACAAACACCAGTCGCCAAGCATTGCATATTCACCGAGGAGTACGCTCGACCACTCCGCCAAAGCCCTTACCGAGTTTCGCCGCGAGAACGCGAAGCTATAAGAGAACAAGTCGACGAAATTAACGCTGCGCGACGACATCATCCAGCCGTCGAAAAGCCCGTGGGCATCCCCTGTTGTCCTGGTGAAGAAAAAGGACAGAACCCTACGTTTCTGCGTCGATTATCGTCATCTGAACAAGATCACGAAGAAGGACGTATACCCCCTTCCACGAATAGACGATGCATTGGATCGGCTCTGCAACGCTAAGTACTTCTCCTCGATGGACCTCAAGTCTGGCTATTGGCAAATAGAAGTCCACGAAAGAGATCGCAAAAAGACCGCCTTCATCACCCCAGACGGCCTCTACGAGTTCAAGGTTATGCCATTTGGACTGTGCTCGGCGCCTGCAACGTTCCAGCGCGTGATGGACACGGTTTTAGCGGGATTGATATGGCAGACCTGTCTCGTTTACTTGGATGACGTCGTTGTATTCGCAGGAAATTTCGACGATCACCTTAGGCGGCTTGCCACAGTACTAGAGGCCATCAAGTCATCAGGGCTCACTCTGAAGCCAGAAAAATGCCGCTTCGCTTACGACGAGCTTCTGTTCCTAGGCCACGTCATCAGTAAATCCGGAGTACGCCCCAACCCGCTGAAAACAGCTGCCATCGCAAAGTTCCCGCAGCCCACCGACAAGAAGGCAGTGCGTAGATTCCTTGGCATGTGTACAGGCGCTTTGTCAAGGACTTTTCACGCATCCCTGAGCCGTTGACACATCTAACTAAATGTGATGTTGAGTTCAAGTGGGAAACGCCGCAGGCCGACGCATTTGAAGAACTCAAACGACGCATGCAGTCGCCGCCGGTACTTGCGCACTTCGACGAGTACACCGATACAGAAATTCATTTTGACGCCAGTAGCCTAGGCCTCGGTGCCGTTCTAGTCCAGAGGAAAAACGGAGTCGAACAGGTGATATCTTACGCTAGCCGGTCGCTGTCAAAAGCGGAAGGCAACTATTCTACGACCGAAAAGGAATGCCTCGCCATCGTTTGGGCTACAGCTAAATTTCGCCCTTATCTTTATGGCAGGCCATTCAAAGTCGTCAGTGACCATCACGCGTTGTGTTGGCTAGCGAGTATAAAGGATCTGGTAAACGAGACGGACACACGTCTTTTCGGTAACAAGGTCTAATTTATTCTGTCAAAAGAGAGAATTGAGCGGGCGCGCGCAGCGCGCCGGAAGTGGCGAGGGATTTAGAGAGCGAGAGGAGAAAAGAGGGAAAAGGAGCATAGAGAAGTGCGGTGCACGGACCCAGTGCGAAAGGAAAGCAGTAAATAATGCAACAAGAAAAGGGAGCTCGCGCACGACGTTCGGCACAGTGAGTCGGATCATGTGTCCGTGTGCCTGGTGTCCAAAACTCGCGAAGGTCCGCTTACGGGAGGCCCGCGGGACGCCCCGCGGAGTTGTTTATGGCTGCGGGGGTGGTGCGCAGCTCCATCGCCGCGCCGCTACAGATTGCTCCCCCCTTAGAGAGGAAGCTGAAGCGACGAACGATGCTCACAATGCACAAGTCGCAGCCCAGTGAACGCGACGAAGAGGTGACGAAGCGCGCACTTGCAAGGCGGAGTCCGCATGTTCCGGGAAGGCGAGATAATTAAGCGCCGGTGCCTCGCTGAATGCTGGCTTGAGTCGCTAAAGCGCGATTGTATCTCGTGTCCCATTTACGTCGAAGACGAAGTTAGAAGGAAAACGTTCTAAAACGGGGAATGGCCCGAGGTAGTGGGGCTGCAGCAACCCGCGCACAGGGCTGTAACGCACAAAAACATGTGTGGCTGTCTGCAAGTCCGAAGTGATGTACACTGCACGGGGTTTGTTAAAACGCGTAGGCTGCGGACGGAGGTTTTGGAACACATCGCGAAGCTGGTCGACGTACTCGCTTGCTGTTAGAGAGGAGGTGAGGGTGTTTTGTTCGAAGAAGTTGGCTGGCAGGCGAAGCGAGGTGCTGTAAACAAGCTCCGCAGTAGCGCAGGAGAGGTCCTCTTTGAAGGCAGATCGAATTCCGAGAAGCGTGAGCGGAAGTCTGTCAACCCACTTGTTTGGGCAGCTGTGCGCTGTGAGTGCTGCCTTGAGATGGCGATGAAATCTCTCGACAAGGCCATTTGTTTGAGCGTGGTAGGAGGCAGTTCGCAAGCGTGCTGTTCCGAGAAGTTAAAGTAGCTCCCTGAAAAGGGACGATTCGAATTGCCGGCCTCGATCAGTGACAACTTTCGTTGGACAGCCAAATCGGGATACCCAAATGGAAACAAAAGCTGCGGCGACAGTAGCTGCAGACATGTCGGGGATAGGTGTCGCTTCGGGCCAGCGTGTAAAGCGGTCGACACATGTCAGAAGATAGCGATGGCCTTGGCATGGGGGTAGCGGGCCGACAATGTCGACGGGCACAACGGAGAAACGTTCGTCGGGTTCCAAGAAAGGTTTTGTAGGGGGGACAGGGTACTGCTGAACTTTCGCGCGCTGACAAGGTGCGCACGAGCGGACCCAGTCTCTGATATCTGCGTTCATGCCCGGCCATACGAAGCGTGATGAGACAAGCTTTTGGGATGCGCGAATGCCTGGGTGTGCAAGAGTGTGATAAGAGTCAAATATTTGCTTGCGGAATGAGGTGGTTAGGTAAGGCCGAGGTGTGCCCGTGGAGGTGTCGCAAACAATTTGCACATCTTCAAAGGTAACTAATTCAAGCTGAAGAGATGTTGACGCGTCACGTAGGTGACGGAGCTCAGAATCACTAGCTTGTTCTGTAGCCAATTCTCGCAGGTTGAAAGGAAATGATGTTGAGATAGAGCTCTTGGAGCGACTGCGCGTGATAGCATCCACGCGACTGAGAGCGTCAGCTGGTGAGTTGTCAACGCCGCTGACGTGGCGTATGTCAGTTGAAAACTCTGAGATGAAGGCGAGCTGGCGCACCTCGCGTGGAGTGTATAATGATTCAGAGCGGCCGATTGAGTAGGTGAGAGGCTTGTGGTCGATGAATATTGTGAACGAGCGGCCTTCAAGTAGGTGTCGGAAATGCCTCACGGCGAGAAATATGGCGAGCAACTCACGGCCGAAAACACTGTAGCGTGTTTGTGCGGGGGTCATGCGTTTTGAGAAAAAGGCAAGGGGCTGCCACCCACCGTTTACTTTTTGTTGCAGTACCGCTCCGACCGCAGAGCTGGAAGCATCCGTCATGAGCGACAACGGATAGTTGGGATTGGGATGAGCTAGCAGTGTGGCATCGGCCAAAGCGTGCTTGATAGAATTGAAAGCTTCATTTGTTGTGCTGTCCCAGGGCAGTGCGGTTGACGATTGTTTGCCGCAGAGCAAACGCTCGAGGGGTTCCAGCAGCATAGCACAGTTTCTAATGAATCGGCAGTAAAAGTTTACCAGGCCTAGAAACTGGCGCAGCTTAGTGATTGAAGCTGGCTTGGGGAACTCCATGATGGCTTGCACTTTGTGGGGAAGAGGGCGGATGCCGTTGTTATCCAAGCGATGGCCGAGAAAATCAAGTGATGGTACTCCGAACTCGCTCTTTGCAGTGTTGACGACGATACCATTTGCTGATAGGCGCTTAAAAAGCTGATGGAGATGTTGGAGGTGCTCTTCGTGGGATGAGCTTGCCACAAGCAAGTCGTCAACGTAGGCGAAAACGAACGGCAGACCACGTGTGACTGTGTCGATGAACCGCTGTGATGTCTGTGCGGCATTTCGGAGACCGAAAGGCATTCTCAAAAATTCAAAGAGGCCAAATGGGGTAGTAATTGCTGTTTTTGGAATGTCTTCTTGTGCGACAGGAATTTGGTGAAAGGCTCGCACCAGGTCAATTTTGGAAAACACTGTAGTGCCATCCAGTGCCGACGTGAAATCTTGGATGTTAGGCAGTGGGTACCGATCCAGAATGATTTTTGCGTTCAGTGATCGGTAGTCCCCACACGGCCTCCAGTCACCTGATTTCTTGGGGACCAAATGAAGCGGGGACGCCCAGCTGCTGGACGATGGTCGTACGATTCCAAGTTCTAACATGTGTTCGAACTCTGCTTTGGCAATATTGAGTTTGTCCGGGGCGAGTCGTCGTGGGCGAGCAAATACAGGTGGACCAGTTGTTATGATGTGATGACGTACATCATGTTGTACGGGCTTTGTCCAGTCTGGTGGTCGCGTGAGGTTGGGAAACTGTTGAAGGATGCAAGCAAAAGGATCACCAGCAATTGTTGTGGTTGGGGCGACTATAGGCGAGTCACAGGAAACGACGCCATGAACAGACAGCAACGTAGCAGTGTCCAGCAGGCGTTGGCGTTTCACATCGACGAGCAGTCCATGGTGGTCCAGGAAATCAGCGCCAATAAGAGCACAGCGAACATCAGCGACGAGGAAAACCCAACGGAACACGCGGCGCAGGCCAAGATTCAGGGTGAGGGACCGCGACTTGTAAACAGGTATCCTGTTACCGTTGACAGCTTGAAGATAGGAGGTCGGCGGTGTAGTTCGGTCGGAACGTTGCGCGGGAATAATGCTGACCTCCGCCCCGGTGTCCACCAGGTATCGCTGGCCTGTGGTTCTGCCCATGACATGAAATAGGCGACTTTTGCTTTGGCCCCGACCGGTTGTCGCCATTAAAGGTCGGCCGGCTGGTTTCCCTGCCATGCACAAGGACGGAGGCAGTGGCGCGCCTCCTGGCCGAAGCGGCGGTGATAAAAGCATACCCGTGGTGGCGTTTGAGACCGGGAGCGTTCTTCTCTTGGACGCCGTGATCTACTCGAGCTGCGGTACCTTCCGTGACGGGGTGAAGTGCGATGACGCTCCGCAGCACAAACTAATTGTTCAAGGCGATTGCAGAGCGCGTCGATGGGAGAATCGACGGAGGATGATGTTTGCGGCGGTGAACTCGCAGTGGTGCTTGATGATGTTACGTTGCACACCGCTGGCGTCACCACCTCCATGACTTTGTCGGCCAAGCTGGCCAGGCTGTTGAGGTCCATCACCGTGGCTGTAGCGAGTACCATCTGAACGTTTACTGGAAGGCGCTGCATGAACAGTTCCCGCAGGAGGCGGTCATCGCTTACTGCTGTGTTGTCGCTCATGAGCTGTCGCATACGGCGAAGGAGCTGGCTTGGCCGACGGTCTCCCAAGTCCTCTGCGGAGAGCAACTGTTGCATGCGGGCTCGCTGCGATGTTGTTGTGCGCTCGAGAAGTGCGGCCTTAAGATCGCTGTATGGAGTGGCGGGAGGTGGTCCAGAAAGCAGGTCGGCAACTTCTGCAGCAGTAGGCGACAGTGCCGAAACAACTAGGTGGTACTTGCGTTCTTCCGTGCGAACGCCAGAGAGAATAAATTGCGATTCCGCTTGCAGAAACCAAACTGCAGGGTTGCGGTCCCAGTATGGTGGGAGTCGGATGGAAACCGCGGAGACGTCTTGTTGCTCTGTCGTGCCTGTAGGTTCAGTGTCTGGTTGCATCTCGTTGCTGTGCATGGCTCCACAATAACTTCGGCAGTGCCGCGAAGAAAACTACGGGTCACCACTTTGTAGAGCCGTGGTAAGCGAGACGGACACACGTCTTTTCGGTAACAAGGTCTAGTTTATTCTGTCAAAAGAGAGAATTGAGCGGGCGCGCGCAGCGCGCCGGAAGTGGCGAGGGCTTTAGAGAGCGAGAGGAGAAAAGAGGGAAAAGGAGCATAGAGAAGTGCGGTGCACGGACCTAGTGCGAAAGGAAAGCAGTAAACAAAGTAACAAGAAAAGGGAGCTCGCGCACGATGTTCGGCACAGTGAGTCGGATCATGTGTCCGTGTGCCTGGTGTCCAAAACTCGTGAAGGTCCGCTTACGGGAGGCCCGCGGGACGCCCCGCGGAGTTGTTTATGGCTGCGGGGGTGGTGCGCAGCTCCATCGCCGCGCCGCTACAGATCCTTCAGGACGACTGGCGCGGTGGAGGCTCAGACTACAAGAATACGACATCACTGTAACCTACAAGTCCGGACGAAAACACTCCGATGCCGATTACCTATCACGCGCCCCCATTGACCTACCGCCGCAAGATGACGAAGATGACGACGCCTTCCTTGGCATGATAAGCGCGGAAGACTTCGCTGAACAGTAACGGGCAGACCCGGAGCTAAAAGGCCTGGTGGAATATTTGGAAGGGCACACCGACGTTGTCCCCAGGGCATTTAAGCGCGGACTATCTTCCTTCACGCTTCAAAACAATCTCCGCGTGAAGAAGAACTTTTCACCAGTGCGCGCCAACTACATTCTTGTTGTCCCGTCAGGACTTCGTCCAGAAGTATTGCACGCCCTACATGACGATCCGACCGCTGGACACCTCGGTTTTTCCCGGACACTCTCGAGGATACAACAAAAGTATTATTGGCCGCGTCTGACCGCCGACGTCGCCCATTATGTCAGAACATGCTGAGACTGTCAGCGACGTAAGACACCGCCGACAAGGCCAGCCGGATTACTATACAGCCAATCGAGCCTCCTTGCCGACCATTCCAGCAGATCAGGATGGACTTGCTGGGACCCTTTCCGACGTCAACAACCGGAAATAAGTGGATCGTCGTGGCGACAGACTACCTCACCCGCTTCGCTGAAACTAAAGCACTGCCGAAAGGTAGCGCAGCCGAAGTGGCGAAATTTTTTGTCGAAAACATCCTGCTTCGACATGGCGCCCCAGAAGTCCTCATCACCGACAGAGGAACGGCCTTTACAGCGGAGCTCACCCAAGCCATTCTGAAATACAGTCAGACAAGGCACAGGAGGACCACGGCCTACCACCCGCAGACGAATGGTCTTACGGAGCGGCTGAATAAGAGCCTCGCCGACATGCTAGCGATGTACGTCGACGTCGAACAGAAGACCTGGGATGCCGTCCTGCCGTACGTAACATTTGCTTACAACACGGCGGTCCAAGAAACCACAGATCACGCCGTTTAAGCTGGTTTACGGCAGGAACCCGACGACGACGCTCGACGCCATGCTGCCCCACGTCACTGACGAAAAGAATGTTGACGTCGCTAGCTATCTCCAGCGCGCCGAAGAAGCCGGACAGCTCGCCCGCCTACGGATCAAGAACCAACAGAGGACCGACAGCCGACACTACAACCTCTGACGACGCTTTGTTGAGTACCATCCCGCCGACCGTGTTTGGGTTTGGACACCGATACGCCGACGAGGACTCAGTGAGAAACTACTCCGACGCTATTTCGCACCCTACAAGGTCATTCGACGTATTGGCGCTCTGGACTATGAGGTCGTGCCAGACGGCATTTCGCATTCACAGCGGCGCCGCGCACGATCTGAAGTGGTCCACGTGGTGCGCCTTAAACCCTTTTACGGACGCTGACGAAATTCCTTATTTTCTTTTGTTGTTTTCTTTGCTACGGGTGTTTTTATTTCGCTTGTATGTAGCATCGGGTCGATGCTTTTTAAGAGGGGGGTATTGACACGTGTACTTATCTTCATCGGGCGACCACGTTTCGCCGCTTAACTGTAATCGCACAGCGAGGGACGCGCCTGAATGTATCCGATGTTTCTGGAAAGTTATCGATGCTTCTACCCGGCTGTCTGTTGTCGCCGAACCTTGTGTTATCTGATTTCATCGCGTAACGCGAATGGTGTAGAACTTTGTGGAAGGCACACGGGTGCGAACGATTAGTCTGGAACATTCGATGACTGCTCTATAAAAGCCGACGCGCTTGACCCGCTGATCAGATTTTCGACGATCGCCGACTGTTTTCGCCGCTATCGTTGTGCTTTAAGTGTAGCCTGTTTTGTGGGCACAGGTTCGCCCAATAAAAGCTAGTTTTGTCTTTCACAGTACTGCTACTGTGTTCTTTCTTCACCGTCACTACCACGTGACAATATGGGTTGCCGAATAAGTCTCGCAGCTTTTGCTTAAGCGAATCCCAACTGGCGAGCTCACCTTCGTGTGGCCAAAACCAAACTTGAGGTGTGCCACCGAGGTAAAAGACTACGTTGGCGAGCATGATAGTAGGGTCCCACCGGGTATTACGGCTGACGTGTTTATACAGGCTGATAGTCCTCGACGTCTTCCCTATCTTTGCCCGAGAATACGCCAGGATCATGGGGAGCGGGGAGAGTGCTGTAGGTGGTCAAAGTGGCAGCAGGTGTCGGAGACAGCCGAGTCGAGTTGTCATCGCCGGGAGCCATGAAGGAAGGCTCGATGTACCGTCCACTGCGAAGCTCCATGACCAGGTACAGGGAACGTCCACCTAGATATGTTACGTAGGAAGACGCAGACGAAAAGTTGTATACAAGTATATTTACAAGGGAATATGCTGCACTTGGCCAAGAGGCAACAGGCCGCGCTAGCCTCCAATCATCGTCGTCTTCTCACTGCTCGCCTCTTCGTCATCGCAAATACTGTTCCGTATCACTATAAACAAGATAATGCGCGAGGTGTGTGCAATCGTGAAGCTGCACCAGCTTCTCCACAATACTTGCCTGCCTGTCTCACATGAAAACGCTGGTGTGCTCTCAATTTCTTATTCCACTTCCAGCAAATCGCCTCCCAGTTCGTCGCATGCCACATTCACAGCTATTGCTGCCAAACCTCTTGTGATAAGCATCTTCGCCAATCTGTTTTACAGCACGTGGGGTGTAGTGCTGTTTGTAGTGTACTGCATGCTTTTAATAGGCGATAATCATTCCCTGCTGCAGGCGACATGATGTGAGCATCACGTTTCACTTCGGCGGCATCTAGTGTCGCCCACCAGCTCGATGTCATTTTGGTTTCCCGTGGCGGTTTAAAACACTATGCAGTAGGAAAATGTGCCAGCATGTGAAATGAAGTAGAAACATACAAGTCTCATTGAAGGCTATTTGCTATTCGGGTTGTATACGATTCCCGAGTTTTTTATTAGAAATTATTGAATAGCTTTTTATGTTCGAATGTAACGCATAGGACTGTTCCGAATGATTCTGCTGCTGGCTTTTGCGCTGAGGTCCACCAGTTCCTAAGCAATTTAAAACACTGTTTTGATATCTTCTGCTTAACACGTCCCTAGCTGTCAGTCGAGATAAACACCCCATTCAGGGCAGCCTGTAAATCTGCTAACTCGATTCAAACCAGCAAATTTTTGTTTGGACACTCTCGCCATGTTTTTATCCCATTAAAACTGAGTGGTGCATGTTGTAGCACACTTATCTCCTTCAACGAACAAAGCAAATTTGTATATATCCCTATGTGTATGTGAGGCATGCCACTGCTTTAACTGCCTCATTATATTCATTATGATAGTGTACCGGATGCCTGAAAGCGGTGCCACTTATCTATACAAGCTGCTCAATTGAGCACTTGCGAACGGCATTACGTGCAGGTTTGAAATATAAGATAAGCATAACCTGTTTTTCTGTGAAATCAGACTTGAAAATAATTGCATTTTGTTTAGACCCCTAGAAAACAGCCGAAGGACCCACTACCTTCTTTTTTAAATAGACAAGTTATGGGGTTTTACGAGGGAAAACAATAATATACGATTATGAGGCACCTGCGGCATTTCAGTTTTCGCAACCTAGGGTTCTTCAACATGCTCCTAAATGTAAGTACATGAGTGTTTTTCGTTCTCGGCCCCATCACATTCTGTGGCTTGGATTGAACCCGGGAGCTCTAATTTAAAAGGTCATTGCCATAGCCACTGTTGCCACTAATTAAGCTACCGCACTGGCTTTCTTTTTAACGCATGAACTGGCAAAAAAAAATTTAGGCAGCTTACAGGCTAAAAAACAGTATACATGATTGTTAAATAAAACTCTTTTTAGCAGACGAGGCCCGACCTAATAAATGACACCGTACCAATTACTCCGCATTCTGTTACCCGAGCAAGATGCAAAAGTGAATGCAATGTTGCACTTGATTTTTCTTTTTCCTCTCAGTATACTTCATGTAAAACTAACAGGGCAACGAAGTGCTGGATGATGCAGATATGTTTTATTTGTTAAAGTGGCCAGCAGCAAGCTTCTTTTTCTTTTTCTTCTGCTTTTTGCATGAACTACTGATGGAAAACTATATGCGCAAGAATACATGAGACACATAATGCTTGTAGAACGAGCAAAATAATTGTCCTCCAAGGCAGCTTACAATAACAGCAGAATAAAAGCTGACAATGTGGCGGCAGTACACACGCAATCACCGCCAGGCATAGAACCACAGAAAGGAAATTATTCTTAAGTTTCTCACAGAGTCCTAGTCGGTGTATCGGGGTCCAAACCCAAACATGGTCGCCGGGCTGGTACTCGACGAATCCTTGTCGAAGGTTGTAGTGTCGGCTGTCGGTGCGCTGCTGGTTCTTGATCCGTAGGAGGGCGAGCTGTCGGGCTTCTTCGGCGCGCTGGAGATGCGTAGCGACGTCAAGATTTTCCTCGTCAGTAACGTGCGGCAGCATGGCGTCGAGCGTCGTCGTCGGGTTCCTGCCGTAAACCAGCCTAAATGGCGTGATCTGTGTTGTTTCTAGCACCGCCGTGTTGTAAGCGAATGTTACGTACGGCAGGACCCCATCCCACGTCTTGTGCTCGACGTCGACGTACATTGCTAGCATGTCGGCGAGGGTCAGGCGCTCCGTGAGACCATTCGTCTGCGGCAGGTAGGCAGTTGTCCTCCTGGACTTGTCTGGCTGTATTGCAGAATGGCTTGCGTGAGCTCTGCTGTAAAAGTCGTTCGTCTATCGGCGATGAGGACTTCTGGAGCACCATGTCGCAGCAGGATGTTCTCGACGAAAAATTTCGCCACTTCGGCTGCGCGGCCTTTCGGTAGAGCTTTAGTTTCAGCGAAGCGGGTGAGGTAGTCCGTTGGCACGACGATCCACTTATTCCCGGAAGTTGATGTCGGAAACGGTCCCAAGTCCATCACGATCTGCTGAAAAGGTCGGTAAGGAGGCTTGATCGGCTGTAGTAATCCCGCTGGCCTTGTCGGTGGTGTCTTGCGTCCCTGACAGTCTCGACATGTCTTTACGTAACGGGCGACATCGGCGGTTAGGTGCGGCCAGTAATACCTTTCTTGTATCCTCGATAGCGTCCGGGAGAAACCGAGGTGCCCAGTAGTCGGATCGTCATGTAGGGCGCGCAGTACTTCTGGACGCAGCGCCTATGGAACACGGTAGTTGGCGTGGGCTGGTGAGAAGTTCTTCTCCACGAGTAGGTTGTTTTGAAGCGTGAACGAAGACAATCCACGCCTAAATGCCCCAGGGACAACGTCGGTGTGCCCTTTGAAATACTCAATTAGAGCTTTTAGCACCGGGTCTCCTTACTGTTCGGCGAAGTCTTCCGCGCTTATTATTCCAAGGAACGCGTCGTCATCCTTGTCACCTTGCGGCGGTGGGTCTATGGGGGCGCGTGATAGGCAATCGGCATCTGAGTGGTTTCGTCCGGACTTGTATGTTGCAGGGATGTCGTATTCGTGTAGTCTGAGGCTCCACCGTGCCAGCAGTCTTGAAGGGTTGTTTAAGTTAGCTAGCCAACACAACGAGTCATGGTCGCTGACCACTTTGAATGGCCTGCCATATAGGTATGGGCGAGATGTCGCTGTAGCCCAAACGATGGCGAGGCATTCATTTTCGGTTGTAGAATAATTGCCTTCCGCTTTTGACAACGACCGGCTAGCGTAAGCTTTCACGGGTTCATGTCCATCTTTTCTCTGGACTAGGACGGCACCGAGGCCTAAACTACTGGCGTCAGTGTGTATTTCGGTATAGGCGTGCTCGTGGAAGTGCGCAAGTACTGGCGACGACTGCATGCGTCGTTTGAGTTCTTGAAAAGCGTCGGCCTGCGGCGTTTCCCACTTGAACTCGACGTCACATTTAGTTAGCTGTGTCAGTGGCTCAGCGATGCGTGAGAAGTCCTTGACAAATCCCCTGTAGTAGGCACACATGCCAAGAAATCTACGCACTGCCTTCTTGTCGATGGGCTGCGGGAACTTTGTGATGGCCGCGGTCTTGTGCGGGTCGGGGTGGACTCCAGACTTGCTGATGACGTGGCCTAGTAACCAAAGCTCATCGTAAGCGAAGCGGCACTTTTCTGGCTTCAGAGTGAGCCCTGATTACTTGATGGCTTTAGTACTGTTGCAAGCCGCCTAAGGTGATTGTCGAAATTTCCGGCGAAGACAACGTTGTCATCCACGTAAACGAGACAGGTCTGCCACTATAATCCTGCTAAAACCGTGTCCATCACGCGCTGGAACGTTGCAGGCGCCGAGCACAGTCCAAATGGCATAACCTTGAACTCGTAGAGGCCGTCTGGGGTGATGAAGGCGGTGTTTCGCGATCTTTTTTGTGGAGTTTTATTTGCCAGTAGCCAGATTTGAGGTCCATCGACGAGAAGTATTTAGCGTTGCAGGGCCGATCCAATGCGTCGTCTATCCGTGGGAAGGGGTATACGTCCTTCTTCGTGATCTTGTTCAGACGACCATAATCGACGCATAGACGTAGGGTTCCGTCCTTTTTCTTCACCAGGACAACGGGATGCCCACGGGCTTCTCGACGGCTGAATGATGTCGTCGCGCAGCATTTTGTCGACTTGTTGTCTTATAGCTTCACGTTCTCGCGGCGAATCTCGGTAAGGGCTCTGGCGGAATGTACGAGCGCCCTCCTAGGTTATTATGCGATGCTTGGCGACTGGTGTTTGTCGAATGCTCGATGACGTCGCAAAGCAGCCTTTGTATCGTTGGAGCAGACTTCTGAGCAGCTGTTGCTTAATCACGGGGAGACTTGGATTAATGTCGTAGTCTGGTTCGGGAACCATGGTCGTCGGGGTAGATGCGGCGGAATTTGAGAGGACAAAGGCATTACTGGTTTCCAGAATTTCCTTGATGTACGCGATCGTCTTGCCCTTGTTGATGTGCTTGAACTCCTGGCTGAAGTTTGTCAGAAACACTTCAGTTTTCCCTCTATGCAGTCGAGCGATCCCTCTTTATTGCGACGCAAATTTCATGGTCTAGCAGTAGACGTTGGTCGCCTTCGATGACGCCTTCTACGTCAGCGGGTGTTTCGATGCCGACCGAAATAACAATGCTGGAGCGAGGCGGGAGGCTCCCTTGACCTTTGAACACACTCAAGGTGTGGTAACTACGAGGGCTTTCCGGCGGTATCGCTTTATCTTTCGACAGCGTTATTGACTTCGACTTCAGGTCGATGATTGCGCCGTGTTGGTTCGGAAGTCCATACGGAGAATAACGTATCGTGACCACCGTTGGAGGATAACGAAGGTGGCAGGGTAAGTCCGGCCATGAATGGTTATTCTTGCGCTGCAGGTTCCAGTCGGCGTGATGAGGTGTCCCCCAGCGGTACGAATTTGGGGGCCTTCTCATGCGGTCTGAACTTTCTTCAACTGGGCGGCGATGGGTCCACACATTACGAAGTAATCGGCCCCTGTGTCCAAAAAGACTTTAATTGCGTGGCCTTCGAGAAGCACGTCGAGGTCGGTGGTTCTTTGGCGTTGCAGTTAGGTCTTGGCGTCGGATCACGGTTGCGTCGTGTTGAACTGAAGTTGGAACGTCGCGTCTTGAAGTCGTCTTTCGTCGGTGTAGTCTTGGCTTCCTGATTTCTTCGGGACGGCGGCGTGTCGTTATTGTGTCGTCGAGTTGGTCTCTTCGTCATCTTCGTCAGTTCGACGAACAGCAACCGCACCTCCATCGGTTGCTGCTTTTAGTTTTCCGGATATGGGCTCTTTTAGCAACACTTTATTTGGGCCTAGTTGGTACATAATTCTGAACTAAACGTAACAGCGCAAACACCTAAGACCAGCCACAAAAAGTGTGTGGTGTCTTTCTTTTTGTGTCTCGTCTTAGGTGTTTGCACTGTTACGTTTAGTTCGGATATGGACTCGCAGGGTGGCCCCGGGAGGGGCCTGTGTATGGTTGACGCTGCGGCGACAGGTAGCGGCCTGGTGACGGCGAACGGGACGGTCGTCGAGGGCTCCACTGAGTGGCGGCGAGGTAGTCGGCAATATCGCGAGGTCGTTCGCCAATCTGTGGTCGCGGCGCGTTAACGGCGAACCCTCGGAGTCCCATCTCCCTGTCTGGGCATCGACGGTAGATGTGACCCGCTTCTACGCAGTGGTAGCAGAGCGGGCGTTGGTCAGGAGCGCGCCAAACGTCTGTCTTCCTCGGGTAGCTGCGCTGGGCGACGGGTGGGCGTGCTGGCGGCGGCGGCGGTGGTCGACGGAATTGCGGCGGTACAGGGCCTTGGCGCGGTTGTGGAGGGGGACCTTGACGGCGGGCGACGGCGGCGTAGGTCATCGCTTCTAGCTGGGGCTGCGATGATTGTGGTTGAACTTCGGGAACTCCGAGCCATCGCTGGACTTCTTTGACAATTTCGGTGACTGAGGCCACTTGAGGTTGCGATGAAGCGAAGTTTCTTTGAAGCTCCTCTCGTACGACAGCCTGGATGGTCTCGCGCACGTCGTCGGTGGCCATTGATTGAACTCCGGCGCAGCTTGTTGGCTTGGTCCGTCGGTCGAATTGCCGGTTCCGCAATTCCAGTGTCTTCTCGATGCTCGTTGCCTCACGAAGAAATTCGTTGACAGTCTTCGGTGGGCTTCTTACCATTCCGGCGAAAATTCCTCCTTTACACCACGCATCAGTAGGCGGACATTCTTCTCCTCTGACATTTCTGTGTCAGCGTGGCGGAACAGACGGCTCATTTCCTCAGTGAAGATCGCGATCGTTTCATTCGACAGCTGCGCTCTGCTCTCCAGTATAGCTTGGGCTCGCTCTTTTCGCACGACGCTTGTAAATGTTTGCAGGAAGCCGCTTCGGAACAGGTCCCACGTCGTCAAGGTGGCTTGTCGATTCTCGAACCGCGTCCTGGCGGGGTCCTCCATTGCGATATAGACATGTTGCAGCTTGTCGCTTGCCCAGCTGTTAAACGTAGCGACCCTCTCATAGGTTTCCAGCCAGCTTTCCGGGTCCTCAAATGTGGAACCCCGGAACGTCGGTGGTTCCCTGAGCAGCTGCAGCACGATGGGGGACGCTGGGGCTGCCATTGGGGTTGCCTTGGCCACAATCTTCTTGGTCGTCTCAGATAGAAGTCCGTGCTCCCGGGGCAGCTGTTTGAAGACGGCGGCTTGTTCGATGCTCCGGGAGTACGTTGGTGTTCTCTTTGCTGTCTGGGCTTGGATCACGGCTTGTCGGGGGCGTCCGGTACATGAACAAAAAGCACGCGTCCACCAGATCTTACGTTGTGGTGACGTTGAAGAACACAGTAGCAATACTGTGAACGACAAAACTTTTATTAGGTGAACCTGTGCCCACAAGACAGGCTACGCTTATAGCACAACGATAGCGGCGAACACGGTCGGCGATCGTCGAAAATCTGATCAACAGGTCTAGCGCGTCGGCTTTTATACATCAATCGTCAAATGTTCCAGAATAATCGTTGGGACCCGCGTGCCTTCCACAAAGTTCTACACCATTCGCGTCAGGTGATGAAATCAGGTAACATAAGGTACGGCGAAAACAGACAGCGGATTTCTATCCGCATCGATAACTTTCCAGAAATTTCGGATACATGCAGGCGCGTCCCGCGCTGTGCGATAACATTTGTTAGGCGCCGAAACGTGGTTGCCCGATAAAGATAAGTACACGTGTCAATATAAATACGCGTCATATGCAATTAGGAACACCATTTGAGTGGTCTGATCGCAAACAGCAGTGCGCGAAGCAGTACGAACGACTCCGCTGAGCAGAATCGCCAGCAGCTTTCAATGGTGCGACCTTGATGCGGCCCAATCTACTTCAATCGAGCACTTCCACAGTATTTTTCATCGGTCGCCTCATTGCAAAGCATGCGCTGTTTCGGCCGCTCATCCTACTCATCCATATCCTAGAGCACTACACAGGAGGTGGCGCCGAGCACGGCAATGCGAAGCCACAGTAACACACAAAGATGTGACGTCTCCGAGACACATTTGTTCTGTGGACGCACCACATGCAGAATGGCATCCAAAAATGAAGAAAAAGAAAAGGATTCCGTTAGGAACTGATTATGACAGTAGTGCTGACTGAAAGAAACTGAGAAAAGGGGGACGGGGGAAGGGCCAGGACCAAAATTATGTCAGCCAAGGAAGAGTGGGCATGGCCTCCGAGACTGGAGGATAGTATGTTCCCCCTAATTTGGGAGGCTATAAAGTGGGCCACTGGAAGCCAAGCCTGGCCAAGCTAGCGGAAAATCCAACATGGCGGCCTCTGAGGCTGGGTAGGTGGCACGGAGGAAGGAAACTAAGGAGAGGCCCTGACTGCACTCTTTGTGAAGCTAAAGTGAAGCCGGAAGTTCTCGTTGCTCATGGCGTTGCTCCGCCTATCAGGCCAGCTTTCCTCTCTTGTTTACATTTGTCTCGAAACCACACCGCGTTGCGCGCAACCGTGCTGCTCGGACCCGCGCGCTCCGCAGCAATACTAAGCAATTGTTAGCACATTAGCATGATTCCGTGAGAAAGGGCAACATTTCCCGCGTATATTCCTTCGTCCGTAGCCATTGCCGTGGCGCGGTACATTGCATACAGCTTTATATGCGCGTTCATTTCACGAATTTTAGTTCCTCCTGTCCCACCTGGCCACAGCTACATCTGGGATAGCGCGGTCCAGATAACGCAGCGCAACAAAACACTAAGACCAACGCAAACCTGCCCGCACGGCGCCTTTGCCACGGTACGAAACCTACGGAGCAACACGTGTGAGTGCACAGAACCAAAACAAAGCCGCCATTGTGGCCCGAAAGGCGTGGCCGCTACGGCAAAAAAATAAAAAATCAGCAAAAAAGGAGAGCGTACTACGTCACTTCCTCCACACTTTTCTCCTAGCGCACGGAGGGGGTAGGGTCTCTCAGTTTCCTTCCGCCATGGTAGGTGGCTTCACGAGCACATCATAATTGGATTTCTCCACTCATTTTGCGCATGCGCGAGGAGCAGTGATTGTGAGAGAGAAATGCGGGGACTTTCAGTCCTTGAGATTTCTCTTCGCCTAGATACTACGGGGAAGAAAGTTGTTAGCTCCGTTCGTCCCTAGCCGAGCTGGCAGCATAATCGACAGCATGCGTTGAAGGTGATCTGTGGCGTGGCCGGCAAGGTGAAGAAGCCGTGTCCAAGGTGAGTTTGTTGCTATTTTGTTGCGACGGCAGCACACTAAATTTTATAGTCGCAGGGGGATACATTTGGAAGTGAGGTGTTTTTTCGGATGACTTTAGTGGCAAAGCATTACATCGTGCCGATGCATTTGTTCATTACTGTCGTTCAGCAAGGTCACCATACCGCACGCTTCAGGAGATTCGCGGGAACGGAAACAGTTTATGAATTCGACTGCCGTGCCGATGCGAGTTTGTTGCTTTTTTTTGTCTTTGCGGCGGTAGCATATTAAATTCTGATAGTCGCAGGGGGATACGTTTGAATGTGAGGTGTTTTCTCGGATGACTTTAATGACAAAGCATTATGTCGTACCGATGCATTGTTCATTAGTGTCGTTAAGGGATAAGAAAAGAGCAGATTGGGTGAGGGAACAAACGCGAGTTAATGACATCTTAGTTGAAATCAAGAAAAAGGGCATGGGCAGGACATGTAATGAGGAGGGAAGATAACCGATGGTCATTAAGGGTTACGGACTGGATTCCAAGGGAAGGGAAGCGTAGCAGGGGGCGGCAGAAAGTTAGGTGGGCGGATAAGATTAAGAAGTTTGCAGGGACGGCATGGCCACAGTTAATACATGACCGGCGTTGTTGGAGAAATATGGGAGAGGCCTTTGCCCTGCAGTGGGCGTAACCAGGCTGATGATGATGATGTCGTCGAGCATGCCACACACTTCAGGAGAATCGCGGGAATGGAAACAGTGTATGAATTCAACTGCCGTGCCGATGCATTAGTTCTTAATGTAACTGAGCATACGACACACTTGGACATTCATGGGAATGGAACATTTTGTACTTTGTATGTGAAAGTACTAAAATTTGCGTCGCCATGCAATCTAAGCTGCAGGTCGTTGTGAGAGCTGCACAGCCACACTGGCAAAGCACTACGCTCTGCGGATGAATACGGAACAAATGTATGCTAAAGAAAAATGGTTGTCATGCAATTTCATAGCAGTAGACCTTTGTGAAAGCTGTACAGTAACACTGATATTGGCTACGCGGTTTGTGCAATCAGCCAGCTTTTCCAGATTCAGAAATGGCTTAAGACCGGAGAAAAATTTCTAAAACTACGGGACGGCAACTTTATTTGATAAATCATAGTTTGAATGTTTCCGGTAGAAGCACCTGCACCAATTTAAACTAAGTTGCAGTAAAAGTTGGACTTCAGAAAGTAAGTGCGTCAACATTACACCAACGATAAACGCAATTCCACTACACGGATGACTTGTCTTGTATGAAAACATTGTTTTCACCTTTTTCTCTCCTGTTCGCCACATAAGCATGCGGATTAAGACGAAGTCTCACTGTTTAGTGCGATGCGTTTGTCACTGGCTGACGTACCACAAACTAATCGCTATCAATGTGGTATAATGAGCATTAAAAAGTTCTCTTCAGCTCCTACTTTGCGACTGATGAGCCGGGTGTGCTTACATAGGTGCGGATCCACCTCCAGAGGATCATCACTGAATGGCAGTTTTTTTTTACGGGAGTATGGACACCTGCATAAACAGTCTTCTATTTTACTGACTGCACATAGGTTACCAGACTTTTTATCAATATTTTAAATCACCCACACAGGCATACGCTATCCTTTTCCTTTAGATAAAGAGGGATAAACACCGACAAAATGATCCCGCTCAGAAAGCTTGAACGTGTATGCGTTTTCTGTCCGCAGTGACGGACAAGATTGCTCAAGCGTTGCATAATGCAGTTTGCCTAAAGTTAGCTTCGCCTCAAGGCACCAGTGTCGCGCGATCACGCATACGCAAAGTATTGTGGCGAAGAGTGGAAAGCGGCCACTGTCGGATGATATAGTGTGATATACGTGCGCACCTGCCGTCACGTTCCTGTCGCAGTACAAGCATGGGGACGCCGTACTTTCACGTACAGAGTACAAAATGTTCCATTCCCACGAAACTCCACGTGTGTGTGTTGTGTGCTTAGTTACAATAAGAACTAATGCATCGGCACGGCAGTTGAATTCATAAGCTGTTTCTGTTCCCGTGATTCCCCTGAAGTGTGTGGCATGCTCAACGACAATAATGAGCAATGCATCGGCATGACGTAATGCTTTGCCATTAAAGTCATTCGAGAAAACGCCTCACGTCGAAACGTATCCCCCTGCGACTATCAGAATTTAATATGCTACCGCTGAAAAAAAAAGCAACAAACTCGCATCGGCACGGCAGTTGAAATCATAAAATATTTCGTTCCCGCGAATCTCCTGAATTTAGTGTGCGGTATGCTGACCTTGCTCAACGACACTAATTAATTGCATCAGCGCGATCTAATGCTTTGCCACCAAAGTCATCCGAGAAGACACCTTACATCCAAACATATCCCCTGCGACTATGAAAATTTAATATGCGACCGTCGCAACAAAATAGCAACAAACTCACCTCGGACGCGGCTTTTTCGCCTTGCCGGCCACGCATTCTGTCGATTCTGTGCAGCCAGCTTCGCTAAGGACAAATGGAGCTAACAACTTTCTTCCCCGTTGTACCTAGCGAAGAGAGATCTCAACCGAAAGTCCCCACATTTCTCTCTCGCAACCACTGCTCCTCGCGCATGTGCGGAAAGAGCGGAGAATTCCAATTACGGTGTGCTCGTGGTGGCTTCTAGATTCAGAACGAGTGATTTCATCCAGAAAATCGAACTTTGGGGGCTAAGTTCTTTTGAAAAATTGGTCGCGCAAATGCATTAGCTCTATGGGAACCCTGACGGTGCATTTATTAAGTTCGGAATATCCATCAAGTCCACATTTTTGGAGTCCGAAAGATGTGTTGGCAACTGTAGTGAACTAATTTTGGCTCCCCCTTAAACTTTGTTTAACAAGATTTTACTGATTGACAAGCTGCTATTTCCTCCCTTTTATGTGATTGCAGATTTTTCTGCTCTTTGCCCTAAACCACACCTCGCCTTGGAGTGAACATGTCGAGTAGCTTTCATTACCTTCATTGTGGCTAGACATTGAGCTGCTTCCTGCAATGTTTCTGTTAACACTGCTAAGCTTGCTTCACTCACTTGTGTTTTGGAATACCAGCGGCAACACGTTAAGAGCACATTGAATTGAAATGACTAGGTGGGGTGATGAAATTAAGAAATTCGCAGGTGCAAGTTGGAATTGGTTGGCGCAGCACAGGGGTAATTGGAGATCGAAAAGAGAGGCCTTCGTCCTGCAGTCGACTTAAAGGGCCCCTCACCAGGCCCCATAGCAAATTTTGGTTATACGCTGGAAGTTGTTACATGTCCTCTAGGGAGTGTTCTGTCGGGAAAATTTTTCAGATCGACTCATTACTAGCCGAGATAGAAATATTTCAGTGTCGTGAACCCATGATTTCAGCAAGCAGGCTCCATTGCCAAGCAAGGTGCTCTCTCCGCTCGCTCCGTCTAGCCTGCGCAAGCAAAATTTCTTCCCTGCGTTCTCCCACACTGGACCTTGAGGATCGCGTGATGCATACGTCACAGGCCCCGCCTTCATTTTTTTTCTCGCTTTTTTTTTTTCGGCGCTACGCACTTCCGCTGACGGCGTCGCGCGCGAGTTCTCTCGTTCACGCAGCGCATGAATTTGCGCTCTGTGCACAAGGAAACATGACCAGTGGTATAATTCAATGCTACACGAATACTGAGGCAGAACAAGCGTATCACAGAGCATGATCACGCGCTGGAAAATGGTAGAAAATGACATAGTTTCAGTACCTGCACATGTGACCGCACAACTGTGGGAACAAGCAGGCTAAGCAGAAGTACATCTCTCTTGCTTCAGTGCGAAGTAAAGCACAAAACATTCAGATATTCCGTTTGTGTGTTTTAGTATTTCTCAATACTTCAATTCGTCGATTCAAGCAACAGATTGCACACATAACAGATGTTGTCTTGAATAATTCTCGAAGTCGCGTGTCACCAGCGACGTCACACTGCGGACACGACTAGGTAGGCGCAGAGGTACGACTACGTCACTGTTCGGCTTGGAGCGTGTCGGCCGCGAGGAAAAGGAAACACGGCGTTTGGTTTGAAATTTCACATCTTTCTGCGGAGCGTAGCGATGCAATATTCTGCAGGCACGATTATTATCGTGCAATGTATGCTCTGGGCTTCTCAGTTCAACATGGCCAGACCTGTTGAGGGGCGCTTTAAAATAGGTTGATGTTGATGATGATGATGGTGATGATGTGCAACATTCTTGTTGCAATGACAGTTCAATTATAGGGTTGACCGACACATTCTTTGCACCTTCATCATGCCCAAGGATTAAAACTATGGAGAGGCCAATCTTGTTGCCCAGTAATGGTAGTATATCAGTTTCAGCCTCTGTTTGCCCCTGCACACAACCATTGATTTCATTGATTACGAGAAAGCGTTTGATTCTGTCGAAACCTCAGCAGTCGTGGAGGCATACGGACCCAGGGTGTAGGCGAGCCGTATGTAAAAATACTAAAAGATATCTATAGCGGCTCCACAGCCACAGTAGTCCTCCATAAAGAAAGCAACAAAATCCCAATAAGAAAGACGTCAGGCAGGGAGATACGATCTCTCCAATGCTATTCACAGCGTGTTTACAGGAAATATTCAGAGATCTGGATTGGGAAGAATTGGGGATAAAAGTTAATGGAGAATACCTTATAGTACCCTTCGATTCGCTGATGATATTGCCTTGCTTAGTAACTCAGGGGACCAATTGCAATGCATGCTCACTGACCTGGAGAGGCAAAGCAGAAGAGCGGGTCTAAAAATTAATCTGCAGAAAACTAATGTTTAACAGTCTCGGAAGAGAACAGCAATTTACAATAGGTAACGATGCACTGGAAGTGGTAAGGGAGTACATCTACTTAGGGCAGGTAGTGACGGCGGATTCGGATCATGAGACGAAAATAATCAGAAGAATAAGAATGGGCTGGGGTGCGTTTGGCAGGCATTATCAGATAATGAACAGCAGGTAGCAATTATCCGTCAAGAGAAAAGTGTATAATAGCTGTGTCTTACCAGTACTCACCTACGGGGCAGAAACGTTTAGGCTTACGAACAGGGTTCTACTCAAATTGAGGACGACGCAACGAGCTATGGAAAGAAGAATGATGGGTGTAACGTTAAGGGATAAGAAGAGAGCAGATTGGGTGAGGGAACAAACGCGAGTTAATGACATCTTAGTTGAAATCAAGAAAAAGAAATGGGCATGGGCAGGGCATGTAATGAGGAGGGAAGGTAACCGATGGTAATTAAGGGTTACGGACTGGATTCCAAGGAAAGGGAAGCGTAGCAGGGGGCGGCAGAAAGTTAGGTGGGCGGATGAGCTTAAGAAGTTTGGAGGGACGACATGGCCACAATTAGTACATGACCAGGGTTGTTGAAGTATGGGAGAGGCCTTTGCCCTGCAATGGGCGTAGCCGAGCTAATGATGATGATGATGCACACTGCCATTGGCTTCAGTGTTGTCACCTGTATATATACATTCCGCTGAATAAAGAGGGGGTCTTTTTCCGTTGTGGCCATGACTGTCTTCATGGTCCCTCTGCAGCTTCCGCCAAAGTACAACAGTATTGACAGAGTAACTTGGAGTTTGGGCTATTCAAGACGCACGAATGGATCAATGCCTGTAGTGATTGCAAATATGAATGACTCCTCGACCGAGCACCCAACACAGTCCTCTAGTTTATTTGAAGGAACGCACAAGTTAAAGTCTAGTGCATGCACCATACAACCAGAAATGTACATTCTTTCATCAGGGAGCATAACAGATAGCGTGAACCACCATATTTCCCATATTATTACATAAAAGAAGCTGCAACAGATGCATATTTGAGGACGCCTTCAATGCATACTGAAATTGCAAACGCTTTTAATGTGTGCTTCCAGGCAGGTTCGTTTTGCAACCTTCATGCCCATAGGAAGGTTTATAGAACCATAGAGTGCTTCATACTATGGGTCAGGCCCAGTTTTTTTAGTGCATCATCATACCTTGCTGGTGAAGCAGCGCACTGACACGGACACAGTGAAGACAAACAGGAAAAGACGACACTCGCTGCTGTCTTTTCCTGTTTGCCTTCACTGTGTCCGTGTCAGTGCGCTGCTTCACCAGCAAGGTATGATGATCACTGACCAACTAGCCCAACTTTCCACTTTACTGAACTTTTTGAGTGCACTTTGTTGGCTGCACCATTGAATTTGTGTGATGATGTAGCAGTGCGCATTCATCAGTGCAACTTAGATGGTATTACAAGCTTTAGCATTTACATGCGATAGCCCACTAAAAAGAAGTTCAACTTGTTTCATGCTTTTGTGCAGTGCCACTGCATTACAGTGTTGTTTGTTGCGCAAGATCACTCTGTGTGTATGATGTGCATTTGCATGCTCTGCCTATGCAGCCTCTCCACACTTCTCGATTTTGTCTACGAAGTGCCTTAGTTCGCGCATCATGTGCTGCACTCTAAGAAAAGTTTACACGCTTTGGAGTGTATATTTGCCGCGCAACAAAAATCGTCATCTGTCTTGCCGGCATTTCCTTTCTTGAAAGCACTGCGCTCGTTACTTTCCTGTCAGGAATGCTATGTCATGCTGATAACTTGCATGCCGTTCGTTACTGGAAAGTACTGGGCTCGGCGCGTTAAAGAAAGGAAATGCGGACAAGACAGATGACGATTGTTGTTGTGTGGCAAATATAAACCCCAAACGGTGCAACTTTTTTTAGAGTGTGCGAAGTACTGCGACCTCTGTTATGATTGTTAGGTGAAATGCACTAAAGTTTTTTTTTATTTGCTTCACATTGTAGCACATACAGCAGCAAACGTTTTCGAGACAGATACACATTTGCTTATTTTTATGCTTGCTTTTCCCTTGACGTGCATTGAAGTGTGGCATGAGTATACATAACTGAAAAAAGGGGGGGGGGGGGGGGGCATGGGTAAGAACGAATGTGGTGTTGTATTCTTGCCTTCTAGCACCATTTCCCTTCGTGATCCATGTGAGTATTTTGTGGTTCTTGCATTTTCAGGAGTGCTACGTGCAGCTCTCATTGCACAATCCGACGCCACATGTGACTCATGTGACGCTACTACCAGTTGATCAAGCCGTTGAAGGGACCACTGCCAAGGTAGGCAAAGTGAGCACTGCTGCAGCTTGCAGAGTATGGTTGTGCATTAACTGAGATTCTAGAATTGAAACTGAATCAGTGGTACAACATTGTAGAGGGTAGCGCACTGACCCATGTCATCAATTCTGCGAGGGTTTCACAAATATGAGAAATTTGGAGTGAATGCAACTTTTGCTATGCTATATGTTGGGATACAAAAACACACATGTACATGCACGCATTCGCACACAACAAAACACTCAGAAATGGACCCTCTCCATGCACACAAGTGCTCACTACCAACTGTTTAGCATTTTCAGTACAGGTACCCACAGTTATACACCATGGCTGTGCACGCACAGGAAAGCAACACGAAAGCTACTTGTTTTCAAGCTCTTATCTGATACTGCTTTATTCACAGTCTAAGAAAGTGGCCTCCGCAGGGAACAAGGAAAGCGAAGGTTCACTGATGCTCAGGTTATGAAAAAAAAAAGCATCCAAGGCCAAACAGGCCATTCTTTTTAAAGGGACCCTGAAACAATTTTGACAATTTCATACAGATGTACTGAGTCGTTAGGTTAGGTCCTTCTAATCCTTAAGTGACGCATTGAAGCAATAACTGTTAACTTTTGTTAGCCGGTGAAACAAGGTCACAGAAAAAAGATAAGTATGCGTGTCAGTATACTTTCAACGTCTGAAACGTCAGGCATTCTCGGCAGCTTTAATGAAGATTTGTACAGCATGGCAGTACTTACCCCTCGTCTATCCTGGTGTCTACACAGCACTGTAGTTCCTCGGTACAAACTCGCTGTAAAATATTTCATTGCTTAACCAGGTCTTTGTAAGTACGGCTATATTGGGATCGACTTAAAACAGCAAGCTCTCAAGCTGAGTAGCGTTTTTTACGACACTGCGACACTTTATATTTGGAATGGACCTTTCCAGAAATGCGCCTGCACTGTCAGCAGTCGCCGCAAGGCAGTATGGGAAGTTAGAGCGCTGGCCACTGCTACCACCAGAAACTCGCCTGTTTGCGGCGCTCCCTTCTTCTGCAATGCCTTGCACCTAACCACCAGCCGAGGGAGTTGGGCACTGTGGGAGAATGTAGCGCCGGGCCACATGTAGCTCGCATTCTGCAGGCAAGGCAAACAGGTGAGTCTCCAGCAGCCAGCGCTCCAACTTTCCCCCATCCGCCACTGACGATGTGCGTGCATTTATGAAAAGGTCCGTTAAGAAAGGCGCTCTGTTTATTTTACAGTCATTTCGTTTTACCAAGTTTCCAGCGTTTCTCCTCATCTTAATCCCACCCAAAGATTACACTGTCCGGATGTAGCTTTCTGAACCCAGGTTGACTTCGGCGACGTTTATTTTTTCCATTTCACACTTTGCGATAGCTTTTCCTTATGCCATAAATTTTGTGGAAGTCTTCTGCTACAGAAAGCATTATTCCACTTTACTTTGTGGGATTACACGCACATCCCGATATCTCTGGAGCAGCCATGCGGTTATCACGCGATAATCACGTGCTCGCTCGCGGAGGGTAGAAGGGAGAGGGCACGTTCGCCGCTCCCGCTGCTCGTCGCGCCTGGCCGCGACGCCGTGGCCCAAGGCACCCTGTTCCATCCTTTCCCTTTCTTGTAACCGGGGAGGCTCCTTCTCCGCCGCTCGGGGACAAGCGCTATCCCCCCGATGCATCTTTGTCTTTCGGCTGAGGAGCTTGCGACTTTATTATTCAAAAGACTAGTGCAAAATAGCAGGGACAAAGACAGAGAAGATGACAGGATGTCCTGTCGTCTTCTCTGTATTTGTCCCTGCTATTTTGCGCTAGTCTTTTGAATAATTATGACACACCAACTAGCCCAGCTTTCTGCCTTGAAAGCTTGCGACTGGCCACATCTCAATTCAGCCGCTGAGACCGCCGCACGGCGTCCCCCTCCTGCGCTCGGCCTTCTTGAGCGACTGACCGCCCCAGGGCCCGAGCGGGGGTCCACTCTGGGTGAGCTGAACTCTTATCAGACTCTTTTGTGGTTTCCATCATTGTGCGGTTTCTTTTGCCTCAGACGTGCGGAACGCTCTGCCGCTGTGGTTTTGTATTTGTGTTTGCTGTTGTTGTCCAGTTGGTATTGTACTATAAGGTGAATAAACACCTTAAGTCCGAGACTCGCCCTGTCCCCCTGGCCTGAACCCGCCGTAATCGCAACTCACTGCGAACCGCGGGTTAGGGGTCACAGCTCTGACTGTTAGGGATGCTGCGAAAGTGCTAGCGAGCGACTGCCGCCCCGTCGGCGCTGTGCGATCCAGAGAAGGGTCAGGTGCGCACGCACAAACTTGAGTAATACCCCTATAACTTTGAACAAGCTTCCAGAACGGCGAGTTTCTCCTGGCAGCCTATGTGCTGAATGCAACAGAGACGGAGGAGTCCGAACATGTGCGTGGTGCCAAGAAGAATAATCTTTTATTCGCATTGATCGCGCTTCTTATAGAGCTCACGTTAGCAATGCTCCAGTGCGCGCGGCACGTTATTGGGACATAACAGTAAGAAATTTATGATTACTGTGTAGCTTTTCCCACTTTTCTTTCCTAGTTGGTGACATCTTTTTATGCCATTGCTATACTGAGTGCCTAGCTTATTCTTGAACAGATCATTTTCTAATATTTTCGTGAAGCTATTCAGTCTCACTGTCTTGTTTCGGTAAGCTGCACACTATCAGGGTACTCTATCTGCTTCTGTCTACAAGTTCATCCAAATTGGCAACATGATTGCGACACATTATCGCGATAACCTACCCATTGTCACTTTTAACTGCAGTAACTGACCACTTATGTATTTTGTGACCTTTAGCAATATTTTCTTCATTCTTTGTATATCGCACCCTTTATGTAACACCCACATTTTAGGAGGTCATTAAGCATGGTGTCAATCAACAGGAAAACTGGGAATTTTCAGCGATTTTAAATAGTCTGAAAAGACTCGGGGAAAACACAGGGGATTTCTGCTTCTATCAGGGAAAAATAGGTGTAATTTTATTGAAAGAGAATGAAAGTCAAGGTAATGTTGCAGTCTCTGGTTCACAGACAAGAGCTTCTTCTTTTAACGCGTACTTCCACTCTGTCTTTACGACTGATAACTCTGTAACCCCTGTTTTTAATTCCAAACCATACCCTCCAATCGACAATGTATCACTGTCTACTGTAGGTGTACATAACGTAATCCTAAACTTAGACACCAAGAAGTCATGTGGTCCCGACGGTATCCTGGCTGTTTTTCTCATTCGTTACTCTCTTTGGTGCAGCAGATATCTAGCAATTATTTTGAGGAAATCTCAACTACCGCTGTTCCTCCCTCATGGAAACTTGCTTCAATTTTGCTCTTATAACATTCAATTGTTATCTAACGATAGGCCAATCTCCTTAACAGCACACTCATGTAAATTACTCGAACACATTATCTTTAAACATGTTATGGAGTTTCTTGAAACTAACAAAATTTGATGCACTTTCCAGCATGGTTTTAGACGTGGCCTTAGTACTATAACACAACTGACAGAATTCGTTCATGACATCAACAGCTCTTTAGACATAGGTGACCAGATTGATGCTGTTTTTATAGACATTGCAAAGGCTTTCGACACTGTCTCTCGCCCTAAACTTGTGCACAAGCTGTTCGCTATACTAAAGAAGACATTTTGGTTGGCTGGATGTCGGACCTTCTTTCCCGGCGTTCCCAATATGTATGTTTCAACTCTACTAACTCACCCTTGATGCCCGTTTCATCAGGGGTTCCCCAAGGCTCAGTACTGGGTCCTCTCTTATTCCTGCTTTGTATTAATGATCTCCCCCTACACACCTCAGTTAAAATACGCCTTTTTTGCAGATGATTGCGTTTTATATCATACAAGTAAATCTCTTACTGATCATGTTGTCCTTAACAATTACTTTGCTGACTTCTGTAACTGGTCCAAAGCATGGCAAATGAATACCAACTTTCCCAAAACTGTCTCCATGTCCTTTACATGATGCTCATCCCCTTCCTTCTTTACCTATGCCTTTAACAATATTACTTTAAATAGGGTCTTCGAATTCAAATATTTAGGTATCCTACTAACACTTCATTTGTGATCGAAACACATTGATGTCGCCTGTAACAAGGCCCTTAAAAGACTACGTTACTTACATTGTATGGAACCCACACAAACACCGTAATGTCAGAAAACTAGAATGAGTGCAAAAAACGCAGTGCATTTTGTTTCTAGGAGATATGACAAGGAATTTTCGCCGTCTAACTCTTTCCCTACTTGGTCTCTTGCCTCTTGCAGAGCGTCGCAAACTTGAATGCCTAAAGCTCCTTCACGCGCTAATCAATTCTCCTCGCCTCTCCTCTCTAAATAACTACTTGATTTTTTCCAAACCCTCATGTACGAGGAGTCACCACCATATCTAAACCTTTTTTGCCCGCACTGATTCCTTTAAGCGCAGTTTTTTTCCCCCCATCAACAAGTCTGGAATTCATTACCGGGCAACATCCGTAAACTACCACTGAAACAATTCACGCAAGCTTCATTATAAATGTTATATGTTTGTTCTTTATCCCACTCCTGCAAAAACCTCATTGAGGCTGCAGTATGTATAAATAAATACAATAAATAAAATAATAATGCTGGCTAGAGTAACAGAGAGCAATAGTAATGAATCTACTTTGAAGCCGTGTCGTCAGCTGGAGAAGTTTCCAGTTTTCAGTCGATGACTGACTTTCTGGACGCCCGATTCGGACAGCTTCGTGGCACCACCACATACCTCATAGTCCATGTATAAAACCTGTTTCACATGCAAGCGACAGCACGGCAGTGGTCGCGGCGGCTGAGTGGTAGTGCGGCTCGCAGACACAGCTTCCTTTCTTATGCTTCGTTTTGGCGCGACGCATGCTTCTGTGATGCACAATGTCGCTTACAGAAAGCGCCCGTGAGCCGCAGTTTCAGCTGCACCTTGCTCCACAGTTCCATGTTTTGCCACACTTGAGCTGCAGGTTTGATTGGTGTAATAAATTGGGGCTCCACTTTTGTGCTTGTAAACCTTGCACTAAAGAAAACCACTGTATCGAACGGTTAATACAACTTTTCTTTATTCACATTTAGGTCTCTTTTAGCTCCTTATAGGTGACACCTTAAAAGTCTTGCGAAATACATGCACACAGAATTAGCCACATGACAGCAAGTGAATGGGTTGGTTTCGTATTTCCGCAGCCTGGGATTCACATCATGTGCACATCTGCCAATGACTCCTATTTTCAAATGCCGCAAGGTGTTCGGGCACCGTCTCGGCCACCTGGATGCAAGAGGCTTATGGACGGCTTTCAAAGAAGCTCGCGTCCCTTTTCGCCTCTAGGCATTCAAGTAGAAAGGCAGCAGCCCTTGTAGAGCTCGGGGTGCTTGACCTATTAACTGAAGAAATGGGACCAAACAAAACTAGGAACACGCTGGCTCATAGTTGTAAAGAAGGATAAAAAAAAAACCACATGCACTATAAAACGTATGGACTTCCATCTCGTCCCGTCTTTTCGGATCCATATGTGGTCACCATCGGGGCTGCGTCGGTCCCCGATAAAGGTATAGAAATAAGGGTTGCTCCTTCGTGGGCTTTCCTAGCAGCTTAGTCAGCGAGGTCGTTGCCGGAGATACTGCAATGACCAGGCAGCCACTGAAACACGACGTCGTGTCCTTTCATGATCATGTGATGGTGCATTTCTCGTATCTTCGACACGAGTTGTTCACATGACCCGCGACGAAGAGATGACAGAAGACATTGTAAGGCCGCCTTTGAATCGCACAATATTGCCCACCGATTAGCCGGTTGGTTATTAATATAATCAACGGCACCTCGGAGGGCAACAAGCTCCGAACCGGTCGATGTTGTCAAGTAAGAAATCTTGTATTGGATGCTTAGTGATCGTGATGGTATAACCACTGCGCTGGTGGAGCTGGTCTGAGTAGAAGAACCATCCGTATATATGTGGACTCAATCAAAGTAGAAAGTGTGCAAACAATCCAGAGCTGCTTGCTTCAAGGCCAAGGTAGGCAGGACGGTCTTCTTTCTTATCCCTGGAACCGTAAGACGCACTTGAGGTTGTTTTAAACACCACAAAGCTGAGGTTGAACATGCTGAGGGTGTGAAGCCCGATGGTAAGGAGACACGATGGATGCTGACCTTGTTGGAGAAAGACGCCTGTGGTCGTCGTTCTGGCATGAATTAAGAAAGTGCAATAATATGATATGTGCCTGATCATATGCATTGTGCTGTTAATTTCTTCTGAGTTTTAATAATGGCTGGCTACTGTATGTAGTGTTGTGCAATAAAATAATATGCCACAGCAATTATTGCGTGCCTTGCAGAACAAATTGAATATATATTTCTCAGTCAAAACATCATGGCAGGCTGAAAACAATAAACTGCAATTTTCTTTTTGTGGTGACGAAGTGTGTAAATTGTGAAAATAACCTGTTTATATATTTCTGATACTATGCAAATGAGCTGCTCCCATACATTCGAATAAGTGCTTCAACAGTATGGCTTGGCAAAGGGCAACGAAAGACTCCTATCAAAACCCTCTAATTCTCAAGCTTGTATTATCTGACGGTATGTCATTTCATTAATGTAAAGAAAGGCAAACTTGATATGTGGAAACCAGTTACAATATAACATGGCCCTTGCATTGTGAAAATGTTTTGTAGCAATACACTCAACGTGAAGGCCTCCGGATGCGGTGTTGATGCATCAAAACAACCTAGAATAATGGAGGTGCTCCATGGGCTAGATTTGGCATAATCAAGAATTGGGGGGAGACAAGATACGAATTACATACATTTTAGCTATTCTAGTTTTTTTTTTGTGAGTGCTACAGGTGTTTCAATTTCGCTTTGCTGATTTTCTCAGAACCCACTTTTTCACGTTTCTCTCGTGCACCAACAAGCATAATTATATTGACACGGATGCTTTATCTGTATCCGGTTACCGTATTTCACCGGCTAAAAAATGTTAAACGTTATCGCTCGGTGCAGGATGCGCCTGAACGTATCGCAAGTTTCGCGAATGCTATCGATGGTTCTTTCTGTTGTCGACGAACATTGCTAATCTGATTGCATACGCGACACGAATTGTGTTGTAGTTTCTGGAAGGCGCGCGGGCACCAGCGAATAGGCTGTAACTTTCGACGACTGACGTATGCAAACCGACGCGCTTGACCCGCAGATGAGATTTTCTACGATTGCCGACATTGCTCGCCGCTATCGTTGCGATTGAGCCGGCATTATTTATTTACCGTCACTACTACGTGGCAATATTTCCAACACAGATTTTTTTCAGTTATACATTGCACGCCTAATTCTTACATAGTTGGCTGTGCAATAAGCTACCAAAAAATGAAATGGTACAACAGTTTTTGGTATATGGCATCGTCGTGCAGGTGTTTGCAAAGCGATCTTGCAGACAGACGACGCGCGTGCGCTGATGTCGATATTTTGTACACTATTGTTACTTCAAAAATAAAAACAAACTTGCGGCAGGTGTATATTCATAATTCAAACGTGTTTTTTATATCTAAAAGCACATACCGATCACTAACCCATTGTTTCAAGCTTAGTTTACAGCAGGCTGTTTTAGGCCGAACTTTGACGGATGAAAACGGAATAGTCCAGCAACAGTGCGCCGCAGTCGAGGAGCGAGCTTCGGCGCGCGTCTCCAGTGGTTGCGCGCCCTTTCCCTCCAGCCGAAGCGAAGCGACGCGTTCGCTTGCCAGCGCGCGCCGAAGCTTTCGGCGCGTGCCAGTGGTTGGGGCATAAGCCTAGGATCCGTCCGCGTCGTCAAGCGAAATTGACGACGACCCGCCGCAGCAGTCCCCCTCCGCGGTGTCGAGAGAGTGGACCAGCGTAGTGGTGTTTACACTGTGCATTCCATGTACACGCGTTTGACTCGAGATATCAGGGGCGGTATCACAGGCGGAAACCAGATTTCAACGCGGTTCCTGCGGCTCGGATCGCAAGCTCGCACCTGTCACGAATGAGTTAGCGAGACGAGAGGCGCACGCCTCATTGACAGTGTTGCATCCGAGGGTCCAGCGTGATTCACTCACGCAAACGCTTTGCCATGTTTGGCTTCAACAGAGCGAGGACGCTTATGCCTCAGGCTATGCAATGTCAGGCGACGTAAGGAATTTACTCTGCGTTCTGCGCAAAGCGGCTTGCTTCGCCCGCTTGGATGGGTAGCTGCTAGGGCGTAAAGCATGAAAGCCATGAATGCACAATACAGGTGCCGTGAGTACACACTGTAAAAAAAAAGAAAAAACGTAGAAATCGTTGAAGATATTGACGCGTGTAGACCTCCCTGTACCTACGCCATCGGAGCAGGTGTGGTCGGCGGCGTGAGCATATAGTCGGCTGCCGACTCTCGCGCGGCAGGTGCTTGATGCGCGCAAGTAGCTGTTTTGAGAATAGATGCGATGAAGCAACGGGTGAGGATTGGAGCGAGGCATGTGCAGTGACTGAAATGCACCTCTGTAAGCAGGGAATGTCTTGTTATTCACGGAGTGAACGAGTACATGCGCAGCGGTTTCAGCGTCCCAGTTGTTTCATCGCAGCCGAGCACTTCTTCCCTTGGTGCACACGAGATGGCGCCACCAGTCTCATGTCGGCGAATTTTTTTTTATTATTAGCCGTCGCTTCAGACGATGCGGATTTCGATTCATTCTGGCAGAATTGGCCAAACGTCTGGCTCAGAACGTCGTACAAACGACAAATTACGGTCAAAGGGCACCTGTGCGCAAAACTACAGCGTGAACAAGTACGCGAGAAAAAGACTACCGCTGCCTGCCGTTTTCACATGCGCACAGCAGACCCTCGGCATTTTGCGGCGTTGACACGGCTGCTCCACACATCAAACCACAAATCCACGAGATCAAAGACGAGGTTTTCGAACAGCTCACACGAGGAAGCGGCACGAATAGGACGGTCGAATAAAGAAAGCGCGTTGCTGCAAACGTCACACACTCGCCCCTTCGCGCGCTCAGTGTGGACGATCGCTCGCAATGGGCCTCGAGGTGGGTAAGTGTGACGTGATATCCGGTTTTGCCAGAGCTTCCGGAGGAGGCCGGTAGGTGCTGTTATTTGAGAAATATTCACTAATATAATCACTTTTCGCTCACTTCTCCTCAGAAAGAGCGTTGTTTTGGTCACTCTCGGTGCGACAGCTATCACTGGAGACAGAAATCTCGGCGACAAATTTTTTATTCACTATCTCTTTGAGATTGTTTTGTAGCTTTCTATTGACGCGACTTAGATAAATATCGCTCAAAAGTGGCGCAACTTATGAACCAATGCAAACTACTGATTTTTGTACATACATAGAACTGCCCCATTTCACGAAAGTATTCTCTATAAAACAACAAAAGCTCTAAAAAAGATTCCAAGGGCATCCCGCAGTCCTAAGTAAACGAAGGTTGTAAACCTTTGTTTCAAGACACAAAAGTCCTTTCAAGAGACAAATGCCAAGCCACATGGGAAATAATTGAGGCATTTCACATTAAAAGAATAGGAGAGACTTGTGTAAGCCACATCTCAATATCTCTGTTAGAAGGCGAATTTCAATGTCTTCTCAGTTCATGTGTCGATCTGTAGTAGTGCCTTTTGTTGCTTGGTTTTTTGGCTTCCCTACCTCTTGATATCATAATCAAGGGTTCGATGAAAGTTCGGCTGGTCAGGCACGGAAATCAAGGGGATCACGGTCACTGACCAAGTCTGATGAATAATCCATTTCGTTCCTTGTTCACTGAGTTGTACAGGTAATCATCGTCACTTATGTAGCCAGCACGTGACGTAACGAACATGTGTAAATGGCAGGCATAGTCCCTGGTGTCCAGTTCATTGTATCTGACTTCGATTGAATGGTTAGCGATTCTAGCAGCCGCCGGGATGACATGTTCTTTTTTTTTTTGGCAACAACAATGGCATTGTTTATGCAAAAAGGAGGTGAGGCGTGCAGACAGGACACAAGAGTAGAGAAGTGGACAACACGAACGCCGACTATCAACTGAAGGGAGCACTGAGGCGAAAAAAGAAGAAAGAAGACACAGGCTTTAAAAAGTTGCAAGTAGATATGATGTTAATGTTGCTTTCACTGCTCGCAATAAGCTAGGTAAGATATGCGCTGCCGTACAGAGGAAAAAGGAGCAGGTAAAAGAAGAAAGGTGTTTGTCTAGTGAAGCACAATACGAACAACAGTTCTACTGACTGTCGTATGGGTGTGGTTTATAAAATTCGCCTTAGCTGTGGCCAGTTCTACGTAGGGAAAACGGGACGGCGTATCAATCAGAGGCTAATGGAATATAAAAGGACGTTAACCGTTGGATCGTCTTCTAATCTTTCCATACATTGCCAAGATTGTAACTGCACGCCAGAGTTAGATGAATGCGCGATATTGTACAGGCATAAGAATGAAGATACGCGTCTTATGGTAGGGGCATGTCATGTCTGTAATGGTGGAAGGGCATGCATGAGTCAACCTTCGATTACTTTGCACAAGGAAGATATTAAGTGCCTTACCAGTTATCTCTCACGTAGACCGGCACATGTAGCCGACTGACGCGGGGTGATATCATTCCTGAGTTTGTGCAGATGAGTTTTGTGTCTTCTTTCTTTTTTAGCCTCAGGGCTCCCTTCAATTGATAGTCGGTGTTCGTGTTGTCCACTTCTCTACTCTTGTGTCCTGTCTGCACGCCTCACCTTTTTTTTTGCGTAATGAATCCTTGCCAACCAGCTCAGTTTTTTGTCGTTCTAAAATGACATTGTTCCAGTCAATCTTGTGATTATGTTCCTGCGCATGCTCGGCAATGGCGTTCGTCGTGTGACTATTATTTGTTGCGTCACGTTTATGGTCATTAAGGCGTCTAGACACCTTCCCTGTTTCACCAATATATATTTTGTGGCAATCAGCGCGTGGTATGTTATACTCGACTTCCGGGAATGATTCAACAGGTAACCTGTCTTTCGCATTCATTAGCTGGTTACGGAGCTTGCTGGTTGGGATGTGGGCAATGCGCAAGTCGTATTTTGAAAATACGCGTGACAGTGCCTCGCTGATTTTTTGGAAGTAAGATTGTCGGGGTTGTTCTCCGAGCTTGGCTGTAATATCCGCTTCTCAGTCATGCATATGAAACGACTAGGGTAGCTGTTGCGGGTTAGCTCACAGTGGATCGTCCGTAATTCCTTTTTCAGTGTGTCGTCGTCTAGCAGACGGTGCGTGTTATCGAGGATGACAAGAATTAAACCTATGTTAACGACCTGTGTGTGTAGGTTTCCTGTATACCGAGAAGGCGAGAGCGCCCCCATCTCGACGAATCAGTACACGCAAGAAAGGCAACAAGTTGTCCCTCTCATGTTCAGCGGTGAATTGTATGTGCGCATTATGGGTGTTCAGGCACTCCAGAAAGCGTTAGATGTCTTGCTTCTTCAATATACAGAAACAGTCATCCACGTAGCGATAAAAAAAACCTTAGGTGCCGGGTTGAATGTGGCCAGTGTTAGATATGGAGCTGTTTCCTGCGATTACTTCGAGTTCCCCAAACCACTTCGAAACGCAGCACAGCTAATTGAGGAATGCAGAAGCAGGAAAGCACATTCCAGAGAAGCACCAGACAAGTGCAAACAAGTTTGCAGCCAACAAGGTCGTACGCCGCCGGGATTAGAAGGGGTCCTCGGACAATAGAGCCTAATCGTCCCCCTTCGCCTTTGAAGAAGGCATTTGCCACCACTGCGGAGCCGAGCCACCGGGAGCAGGTGGGCCCTTGTACAATGGAGCATGAGCGCCTCCCCTCCTTCTACACCTTAGAAGTGCATTGCAAGTCTGCGAGGCAAGACCGCAGAGAGCCGCCGGGTGTGACAACGCGATACGGGCGCCAACCATTGGCTGAAAATGGCGTCATCTGAGCGGACTCCCATTGGTCGAACATGACGTGACTTCCAGTGCTCGAAGGGTTTATAAGAAGCCTTCCAGAGAGACCTGAGCATTCTGGGACAGTCCCTGATTCACCTCTCTCGAACTTCTTGCCGCGGGCCGCAGCGTCCGAGTTGCTGCCGGCCCGTAATGACAGTACGAATGTTACTGGACGCTCACCTCCTTGTAAATAATGTAGAATAAATACTCCCAAGTTTGGTTTTCATCCCGGAGTCCGTCCTCCAACCCCTACATCTGGTTGGCAGCGGCGGGATAGCCTCCGAATGCATCAGCTGGTGGCAGCGCTACGGATAAACCTTCGTCGAGAGAGATCCTAAGGAACCGGGAAGAGCGAAGAAGAGAGAGCCTTCGTCGAAAGAGGTCCGAAGAAACTGGGAGTAGCGAAGAAGGAGCGAGCCTTCGACCCAGGGAATCCGGAGGAACCGGGAACAGCGGACAAATGAACCGGATGGCAGGGTGCTGCAACTGTAAGTGAGCGCGTGGTTTTTTTCCTTATGATTCGCCAGACTCAAATGTTGTGTGTTCATTTTGATAGTTCTGGGAATCGGGAGTTTGTTGCATTGTGTGTTTGCACAAATTAATTAACGAAAACAGTTTTAACCACCTGTCGGGGCAGCTGCCATGGATCTTAGAAGGTTGACGAGGTTAGACTTGTTGTTGGTGTACGACGATTTGGGAGTTGAGGCGGACGAACGGATGAAGACGCCAGCTATCATAAAGGCGATTAACGATAGTGGCAATGATGGCAAAAGCATTGAGCTTGCTTGGGAGGTGATACAGGAACCACGAGAGCGAGAGCGTCGTGTACGTGTGCGAGAGCGTCGTGAACTTAAGAGTAAGAGTAAGCGTGAAGAACGCGAGAATGAACGGAAGCAGGAGCTTCAAGAACTTGCTCTTAGGTATGAGCGTCACGAACGTGAGAAGGAACGCGAACGTGAGTATCAGGAACATAAGCATGAGCGGGAGCAAAAGTATGAGAGAGAGAAGGCAGCACTGATCAAAGAGATACAGTATTGTGATCAGTTATTGGCACAGAGATAACGGCTTTCTGAGAATTCTGCAGGTAGTACAGAGCGAAAGAATGAGGAAGCATCTAGCAGATTTTCGCCAGAAGCCGACGAAAAGAGTAGTGCCTGTGAGATTGGCTGCAGATTCATAAGTGAAGGGAAAAGGCTAGCTGCTAACGATGCCTTAGTGGCAACAGAGGCCGTTAAAGGCCGTAGTGAAAGCGACGAGGTGCTGTGCCAACAGATGACTGTGGAGACAGCTAGGCCAGCTGCGAACAAATTGGCACAGTTACCGCGCGTGTGCCTCGCCGGTAATGTTAGCGAGGTTGCTAGCGAAGAAAAGGGTACTGCTGACCCGAGAGACGCGGGCACCCATGTCAGGTCAGATCTGCGTGCAGAAGTGAAGTGCGAACTGAGCGATGCAGTTGAGAGTAGTTCTCGGGATGGCGAGCTCCGTAGTCCACGAGAGAACAACTGCATTGTTCAGGGATCGGTGTGGCTCTCCGCCAGTATAGATAGCCTAGATAGGGATGATTCCGTTGTTAATCATTCGGACTCTGCGCGTGAGACAGCGATCGATACCGACGGGCTGTGTGCCGATGCACAGCGTATGCTGGGCAATGTAGCAGAGGGCAGTTCGCAAGAGTGCGAGTTGTCTAACTCGAGTAAAGCCTGCTGCATTGTGCCAGAGTCGGTTGAGCTGTCCGCCAGTCGAGGTGGAGAGAGTGTTGATTTAAGTGAGAATCACTCAGACTGTGCGGGTAAGAGACCGATCCGGGCCAACGAAATGTGTACCGGCCAGCACGAGGCACGTGAAGGCGACATGAAAACAAGTGCAAAGAGAAAGCGCCGTAAAAAGAAGCGCGGTAAAGACCGAAAGACGGTAATTAATGAAGCGCCGCCAAAGATGGCGAGAAACCCAAAAGGGCAGGGCGCAAGGAAGAAGGTGCGGTCGTCACGGACGATGTTGACGCATCGAAAACGTTCGAGCCACCGGTCAAAGAGGGACCGCGAAGCATGTTCTGCACGGACGCGGACAAAGGGCACGAGGCAGTTAAACTCCTCGTGGTTCCGTAGTTCTTTTCATAGCTCAGCGTGCAGTTCGAAGAAGCGCAAGGTGGCAGGACGAGACCAGGTGGGGAGTAGCGACGCGGTCAATCGAGTTTGGGTTGAAAGCGGGGCGCGAGGACGCAAATTGGCAGGAGACCGTAACGTCTTGGGGGAGCTGATAGTGAGTCAGCCCTTTTGTTGTTCCTCCGTAGCCAGAGTAGCTTTGAAACGGCGACCGCCTCGGGGACGGCTCAGAGTATGAATCAGTCGTAAGCAATCGGGAACGGGAAGCCAAGAGAGCTTCCGTAGAAGTTAAATGTTATTTTGTTTTATTTTTGAGCATCGGAAAGTTTTCGCGATTTGAGACTAGGATTTCTTTCAAGGTGTAAGGTTTGAGCTTTGTTTATGTTTTGGTTTGAGAAAGCTCCGAGATTTGAAAGACGCGTTTGTGCAAACATGTAGTCTCGCGAGATGCTCATTAATAAGTAGATAGGCTTTTTTTTGTGTGTGTGTGGGTATGAGTAACCTGAAGGTCAAGGTTATCGTCGAAAGGCCTATGGTAAAGCGCGTGTGTTATTTAACCTTCTTTCTTTTTAGGTGTTTTGAATTTTCTAAGGTTAAGCGCGTAGATTTTCAGTGAGTGCATGATTTGCACTGAGAAGCGTTTTTAGTTCCATTAGCGCATGTCCTGTGTGGACGGAAGGAAGCAGTTTTATGACTGTGTTGCTCGTGTGTGTTGAGGGCAGCCGTATTCTGACTTCTTTAATAAGTATGCATGGAACGAGTTATTAAAAGACGCATCATTTTAAGGGTTCTGCGGAGTGTGTAAGTCCCGCAAGTTTAATTGTTCGTTTATGTCACGTGTCCTGTAGGACTTTCAGGGAAGAAACGTGAGTAAGCGTAAATGAAAAGTTTGCCTACAACGCAAGTACGCGTTTTGTTTAGTGACCACAAGGCTAGTGTGCTTGTGATTATGTACTTGTGAGGTTGACCAGATTGTTCAGTGGCACCAATACGTGCGATAAGTATGCCACTGCGATAGATTGGAAACATGCTGTTCGTGTAGTTAGGCCACTTAAGTTATGTTCGGCTGTTTTCATTTGTTGTTTGCATCCTCAACGACCCTTTTGTTTTGCAACAACAATAGTACTCTGGTCTTGTCGGCAATCGAGGAAAAATGGATAGCTGTTTGGAATGGTGGTTGGAACTGTTTTGTCAAAATTGGGGAAATAAAAGATCAAGGTTCATTTTGACTCAGTAATAGCCTGGCGAGTCAGGTGTGAAGAGCCTGCGCTTGCGCGTGGTGCAGCGCTGTGTTGTTTGGTTTGTTTGACGTTTGTTCTCCAGGGCCTAGGATCCCGAAGTTCGTGAAACGAGGCTCGACCCCAGTACCCTGCAGTTTCTTTCAGCGTTCCTCATGGCCAGCAAATTGAGTTCACCGGCCATTCAGAACAACCGGGGCGAGGACGAGCTGTTAGATATGGAGCTGTTTCCTGCGATTACTTCGAGTTCCCCAAACCACTTCGAAACGCAGCACAGCTAATTGAGGAATGCAGAAGCAGGAAAGCACATTCCAGAGGAGCATCAGACAAGTGCAAACAAGTTTGCAGCCAACAAGGTCGTACGCCACCGGGATTAGAAGGGGTCCTCGGACAATAGAGCCAAATCGTCCCCCTTCGCCTTCGAAGAAGGCATTTGCCACCACTGCGGAGCCGAGCCACCGGGAGCAGGTGGGCCCTTGTACAATGGAGCATGAGCGCCCCCCCTCCTTCTCCACCTTAGAAGTGCATTGCAAGTCTGCGAGGCAAGACCGCAGAGAGCCGCCGGGTGTGACAACGCGATACGGGCGCCAACCATTGGCTGAAAATGGTGTCATCTGAGCGGACTCTCCCATTGGTCGAACATGACGTGACTTCCAGTGCTCGAAGGGTTTATAAGAAGCCTTCCAGAGAGACATGAGCATTCTGGGACAGTCTCTGATTCCCTGATTCACCTCTCTCGAACTTCTTGCCGCGGGCCGCAGCGTCCGAGTTGCTGCCGGCCCGTAATGACAGTACGAATGTTACTGGACGCTCACCTCCTTGTAAATAATGTAGAATAAATACTCCCAAGTTTGGTTTTCATCCCGGAGACCGTCCTCCAACCCCTACACCAGCACCTTTCCTTCCAAGGCTTCCATTACTAGATTGGCTGTGGTAACCGATATTGACGCTCCCATTGCCGTGCATTGCGTTTGCTGATAACGGCTGCCACCATAAGAAAAATACATGTTGCTTAGACAAAACCGCAGCAGCTCGCTAAGTTCGGGGACATTGAAGGTCGTGCGAACAGGAAGACCACTCTCTGCTTCGAGGGCTTATTTGCACATGGCTACTGCCAAATCCATTGGGACACTGGTGTAAAGCGATGTGACATTGAACGAGACCATGGCGTCATCTTCACTCAGCGTGATCTGCTTTATCATTGCTACAAATGCGGATGACTTTTCGATGTGCATCGAAGTCTTACAGGCAAGAGGGCTCAACACCTGGTTAAAGCAGCCCGATAGTCGGTAGAGCAGTGATCTGGTGAAGTCGACGGTGGATCAACTGGTGAGTTGATCCTTGACAGCAGCTATATATTCCTATGTCAAGAAATAAAACACTCAGTTGTTAGTGCGCCTATGTGTCACCAGTACCCACCTACGGGGCAGAAACCTGGAGGCTTACGAAAAGGGTTCTACTCAAATTGAGGACGACGCAACGAGCTATGGAAAGAAGAATGATAGGTGTAACGTTAAGGGATAAGAAAAGACCAGATTGGGTGAGGGAACGAACGCGAGTTAATGACATATTAATTGACATCAAGAAAGAGAAATGGGCATGGGCAGGACATGTAATGAGGAGGGAAGATAACCGATGGTCATTAAGGGTTACGCGCTGGATTCCAAGGGAAGGGAAGCGCAGCAGGGGGCGGCCGAAAGTTAGGTGGGCAGACGAGATTAAGAAGTTTGCAGGGACAGCATGGCCACAATTTGTACATGACCGGGGTTTTTGGAGAAATATGGGAGAGGCCTTTGCCCTGCAGTGGGCGTAACCAGGCTGCTGACGACGATGATGATGATAACCAACATGCCCACCAGCACGTGCTTGGAGCATTGTACGCTCTGTGCTTGTCAGGCCAAAATGGCCAGACCTGGTGAGGGGCCCTTAAGGGCAACTCTGGCAATTTTTCGATGTCCATTGATCCTAATAAAGTTTTGATAATATGTTCTCTTCTGCACTCTGATTATCTGTGCCAAACTATATGGCTGCAAGTCATTTGAAAATAAATTTTAAAGATTGGATCCGTTCCCGACTCATGACTTTTTACTGGCCACCCTGTGTTTGTGAGGTCAATTACTGAATTTCATGTGTGGCGCAAAATTTCGCTCGCAGTTTCAACCATACCCTTTACATAAGAGACTACACCACCATTGCCGCTGAAATCGTCACTTAAAGGTACACTAAAGCGAAACAATAAATCAGTTTAGACGAATAAAGCATTGTTTGAGAAGCCTGTAGGCAGTCATTTGGCAGTCAACCAATGGAAGTCTGTAGGCAGTCAACCAATGAGTTTGCCATCACTTGATAGACATAGCTCATATTTGAAAATACTTGCTTCAGTATGCATCTCCTCTTCATATTTGAGAATGTTTGGCTCGATTTGCAATGGGTGTTACCATTTCTTTCGAAGATATTTTAATCGCTGTGTATTTTACTAATCCCTCCCTTCTGTTTTCTTTTGGAATAAAATAAACGCTACTCCTTAGTGTTCAAACTGGATTAAGCTTTTTATTATTTTTTAGCATGTTACTAAAGAGTGACAGAATCGGGTGACATGGTGTCAGCCCGTCTTGACACGAAACAGAGTTCTGTTTCACTCAGGGAAAACCTTAAAAACTCAGGGGAATTTGGAAATGTCAGCGTCGCAGACACCCTGTCAAGGCACAGAAATTTAAGCTCTCTTGCTTTACTGATTGCAGCCTATAAGAAGCAAGCACAGATATTTAGCATCAGTCTGGGAAGCTGGCCGTGCCCTGCATCCACTGTCAACAAGTTGGGCTGTGTGATTACAGAGCTCACATGTAAAGAAATGACTACATGCTTCTGTTAAAATAGGATTTGCCCAACTCGACCTAGGGCTATCATCTTTTGTGGCAATTTTTAATATTTTTGTTGCACACTTGGTGATTGTCGCTTTGTACACCACAGTGAAACAGATGGTAGAAATAGAATTGAACTGTAGGGCTTCTTGCTCTTGCATAGCTGATGAGCGCAACATGCACACACACACCAAGGGGAGATTCTATTTCTACGGTCTGTTTCACTGTGGTGTACAAAGCGACAATCACCAAGTGTGCAACAAAAATATAAAAAATTGCCACAAAAGATGATAGCCCTAGGTCGAGTTGGGCAAATCCTATTTTAACAGCAGCATGTAGTCTTTTCTTTACATGTGAGCTCTGTAATCACACAGCCCAACTTGTTGACAGTGGATGAAGGGCACGGCCAGGTACAGCATAATTGCGGTAAAGGGTCATTCGATGGCCTAAGGTACAAGAGGTGGTGCTCGACCATTACCGATTTCAATTAAAGAACCATGGCTAATAACGGTTTCTCTAGAGTGGCATACCCAAGATATAAAGGTTATAAACAGGGATAAAGTGCCTCAGAAAGGCTGGCCAACGTTCGATAGGAGGACCTATCTTCGTCAAAGATAGGTCCTCCTATCGAAACATTGGCCACCCTTTCTGAGGCACCTTATCCCTGTTATAACCTTTTTACCTCAGTGTGATAGTCCATCTGGCAGCCCCTTTCTTGATTTTGGATTTCCATACCCGAGATGTCTCACCCTAAAACATTTGTTTAGTGCATGAGCGGCATTTTATTTCCACAATGCAGAGGAGAACATGAAGAAAAATTTATGAAAATGTATTTTTTCTTCGGATAACCATAAAATTGTTAGTGTCTTCCGGAAAGATGGCGGCGTTGAAGTAAACTCATTTTAAAGGGCATTTGTACTTGGTTTTATGTGTAATCACAAATAAAAGTCAAATATAAGGGAGGGTATGGATCTTTTAAATAAAATTGTTTATTAATTCCCGTTATTTTATAACATCTTGATGTTCTCGTCCTGTATTCTACTAATGTACTAAATATAGTTTTGTATATGGCAGACTTAAAGCTTGCGAGAAAAAGAAAAGAACTTGTCAAAATTTAGGTTAAGCTGTGCGTTCAACCCTAAATTGCACATTGAGGTGGTCCATGCGAACTTATGCAACATGATGCATTTGATAGATGAACACAGTAAAATTTCATTGAGAAAATTTAATCGCAGTCTTCTTTTTTTTTCAAATGACAAAAAAATCTTTTAATGTTGGTTCCCTCCCATACCACCTATATCGGTCGCCCAACATTGCCCCATACTACGTCTTGACTGCACTGCACACAGCCGCTTGTCCACAATTGATACAGCGCTGCTGCCGATCTATTGCGTGATGGTACAGGAATCCTGTCCAGACGCTAGGCTTCCAGTAAGCTAAGCCTATAGGCACTTAGCTAACATTTTAAACTCTTGAGTCGGCGTGTATGAAGTGAGCCCAGCACTAACATTTCAGAGTGATTGCATTTATCAGAGGTACTACAGAGCATTGGGCTTTGGGGTGCAGCTCTGTGTGGCTTGTATCAAATGCTACTGCTACTGCATTCAACCTATGCCTCCAGTATCTGCTTAGATCTTCACATTTTTTTACATTGCTTTGCTCACTTGATTGACAGATGCGTGTTGTTCCAGGTGCTTCTGCCTAGCTGCGAGTTAATTCTTCCAGCCAGGGATGACACAGCCGAATTCGACGATGCCAGCGACAGCACTTTCTCGGATGACCCCAGGCAGGTCCCCAATCATGCACTATCATATTGTCATGTTGTACTGATGCGGAAGAACTACACACCGTGACACAACTGCGAGTGGTGTAAACGGAATATTTTATTGCGTGAACTTGTGCCCAGTAAAAACTGCGCACAAGCACAATGAAAGTAACAAGTACAGTTGGTTGTTATAATGTGATATACATGCCAAGCACATTGGCTATTATACATAACTTGTAGATTCCAGCATAATGACTAGTGCTCATGTCCGTCATGGAATGTACACCACATTCATGTCGTGCACGAAACCTGATTACATACAATTATTACGCTATAGAATTGGCAATAACATTCGAGAGTATTTCACAATGGCAAGGTGCGTCTTGCACTGAGCGATGATTTTGTAACATCTTTTTAAATGGTGAAAAACGGTCACCCGAAAAAGAAATATAAGTATGAATGTCTATATGGGCTTTTGGTCTATATGATTATTGAAGATGGGTCATCCCCTTTACAGAAAAACATGTAGACATCAGAATTTTGACAGCATGGCACAGGCCACAGAAAAAGTATGACAGAACATTGGTGCTCTGTCCTGCAGTTCTTTCCAATGCCACGCTGCTATATTTATGTTGATTAAGAAAATGTACCAACTAGCTCAAATGAATTAAGGAGGTTGTGACTTCGCATTACAAAAATGGCCAAACATTTCTTAAAATCACATTTCCAACTCTTTTTCTATCTTATTTTGAAGTACCTTCACTGAAAACCATGTAGAAGTCTTCTAGAAATGTATCAACCAAGGTTGTGAAAAACTTCGCAGAAATAGGGAAAATGCGGCATTTCTCAAGGCACATTATCTCTGGAATAGCGCAAATGAGTGCCACCATCTTGGTCTCGTCGGAATTTTTCTGTCTTCAGATTTGCTGCTTCGGCTCGCTCCTCCTCCACACAGAAATAAGCAAACAAAAAGCAAATAACTGAAGGTCTTCCTGAAGTCGCGGATTAGTGATGCTCACCACATGACTCCAGCTCGCTTCAGCATTGGTCTAGTGCTTACTCTATAGGGGTTTTGTCTGCTTTTTTCATCTCACGAGCTCTTGACACCTTTTGATGAGTGTCAGAACAGACGCTACACGTACATTGTGGTAATGTAGCTGATTCCTTCGTTTGCGGACATCTCAGACCCGTGGCTGAGCATTCTGAACATCAGCGACGTGGACTTCTGGACTTCGCGCAAGCTTTGCTGCGAAATCCTGACACGCAGCTGCACCTTTTGAGCATTGGTGCTTCGGAATTCGCGTCCAAGCACATCACGCATGCTATCCTCACGCCCAAGTTAAAATCCAATAGCAAAGAATATTCACTTGGGCTAAATTGGCTATAAATGAATAGCGTATACTATGAAAGTAACCTTGACAATGTTGCAGGGCTGGTGATTTTCTCATTTTCTTAATAGCAGACTTTAAATATTGCCTAAGCAGACGATGCAAGCACCTGGTGGTGAGCGGTCATGATGCAGATGTGGCGAAAGTCCCAGAACCCTACATGACTGCTCATCTCTCGGTTGTGCCTCCAGGCCCAGACGCCCCACACTCTCAACATTTGCTGGTTGATGAATGTCTCTCTCGGTTTGCTTTCTCACTGTTGCGCATGTGATTTAAGCTGTTGCAAGAATGCCAATGAATTGCGTTGCTGTTGGGTCCTCGAACATGTACTTGAACGCGAGCGACGGCTGTCCAGTACACAATGCTGGGCAGAAGAAGCCAGAACACATCTTTCTTTCCCGAGTTTTCAAGGTGCAAGGGTGCACCGCGATGCATCAGGCAAGTGCAACCTGAACCAGCCAACATGCACAGAGGATGTAAGCTGCAGTTGAAACTGCACATGCTATATTTTGCGAGTACAGTCACTTACCCGCGCAAGACCTGCTCGTCAAACAATGCAGGAATGCATGCTGCAAAAGTGGAACAGGTGAAACTTCATGTCCACTTTGCACTGTGTCCGTGGCCTCCAAGATTTTCACACGCCGGCTGGTTTTCCTCCAGCCGTTCCAATCACATGGAGAGTGTAATTGCAAAGGTGGGCATAACTGGCTCCTCCTCCACACTGCGGCTTTCGCAGCCGATGGCTATTCATGCGTCGGGGAGGCTTTGGAATGCCTAGTACTGTTCCCGCTGCTTGGATGAGGCGAGAAAATAATAGTTTTGCGCGGCTATATGATCTTTTACTGATTTGGAAAAGACGGCTAAAGGTGTACAAGAGGCAAAGTGATGATTCTTTTTTGCAGGCATACACCCGCTGCATTCAAGTGAGTAGGTAGAAGTGGAATGTCTCTGCAAGAGATCATCATGGGCTGGAAATGCACTAGATTTAGAAAGTTGTAGGCTATATAGCATAGAGCATATATTCCTGCCCCGTAATGCTATAATTTTTCTCTGCTGGGGACAGGCAACGACTGGCATAGGCAATGACTCACTCACAAGAGATATGGTCACATTGTAATACAACAGCACCTATGCCGTGACCTCTAGCATCGGTGTGGACAATGGTAGGTGCAGCCGTGTCACAATGACATAGTACCGGCTCAGACGGGAGGGCTTGCTTTAGAGCCTGAAAAGCTGCTTCGCAGGCCTCTGTCCACACGAAGAGTACGGCAGCTCCAAGAAGTTGGTGGAGCGGAGAGCGAGCGTTGCGAAGCTGCGTACAAATCGGCGGAAGTAAAAAAAAATAATTATGGGGTTTTACGTGCCAAAACCACTTTCTCATTATGAGGCACGCCGTAGTGGAGGACTCCGGAAATTTTGACCACCTGGGGTTTTTTAACGTGCACCTAAATCTAAGTACACGGGTGTTTTCGCATTTCGCCGCCATCGAAATGCGGCCGCTGCGGCCGGGATTCGATCCCGCGACCTCGTGCTCAGCAGCCTAACACCATAGCCACTGAGCAACCACGGCGGGTCGCTGTCTCCTTCCAACGTTGGCTTCAAGTAGCTACAGCTAGCAGCACTTGCGTCCGCCTTGTTGGTGCCCGTCATATTTTTGGGGCCTGCAGGCTTTTTTTTTTGAGCGTTCGGCAGCACTGAGCTTCTACAACTGCTTGAAGTGATCAAGGTGACGCTTTAGATGATTGACAAGAGTAGTTGCAGAGCCCGTGGGCGTCTTAAGGCGCAGTCTGCATGCGCAGCATGTTGCGTCACTTTCTCCACGATCGAAGAACTCCCAGATTGCACTCCGGAATACCCTCTGCACTGATTCGTCCATGGTTTGGCTACTTCGGCAGTGTGCGCATTCAAGCAAAAAGAACAACTAAAGCGTAACTGAAGTTGATAACTTTAAGCGACATACGCATCCGGCAACCACGTTTGCAAGCGCAAGACTTAAAGAAAAGCTCTAGAAAGCACATGGTTGCTTCACCAAATATGTACTACCGCTTAGACGAACTTTTTTTTTTAAATATTGGTCGATGTTATTGCAGTTTATATTGCATCTTGCAATTACAAGGTATAATAATAATAATAATAATAATAATGCCTTTATTTTCCATCCCAAGGATGTGGGAGGGGGAGAGAAAAAGCTACATATCCAGCTTGACGGGCTCTCGCCTCCTCGATACAATACATGATTAGAAAAAAAGGCAAACAGTACATACTTTTGTGTAGATAAATACCTACGGATATTATGATGACGTTACAGTTACGCTACTTTTAGTGCCTAAAAATGCAATAGCAAACACTTTCTTTAAAGTTTCCGAAAAGCGATCGTTATCATTATCAATAATATTTACGTTCGCGAATTCATATGCTCGGTCCAAAGCTTGGTCATGACCATGGTCATGGCCTTGTTTCCTTCAAGCGGTCATAGCTCCGTCAGCAAAGTGACACGAAAACGCTGTACCCAGGGCAAACATGCAAAAAGACAAACTTGCAAAAAACATATGCATACCACTATTCTTAAACTTGGAAAGACTTCAAACCTATTCGAAGTTTTTGAATAGCCTTATTAGATTCGAAGGTCGTATCGAATATGATATTAGTAGCTTCGGTATTCGAAAGTTCCGAGTATTCGCACAACCCTAGACGAGGCCGATAACACTGCGCAAGTCTTTTTTACATTCTGGCCGGGAAAAGTTGAGGACTGCGGCAATCTTCTCAGGATCTGGCCGAATCCCTTCTTTACTAAGTGTCCCAGTGCCTTGATGGTCTCCCTCGCGAAGTGCCTTTATTTTTTGTTCAGCTGCCGTCCAGCCTTGGCAAGACAGGTTAAAATATTATCAAGGCACTCGAGATATTGTCAGAATGTTGAAGAAAACACAACCAACCGTATCTTAATCTTTATATTATGTTCTGTCTTATTATTGTGCACTTATGTAATTATTTTATTCTAAGTATCCAACAATGTTACGATTTTGATGCAACCACCATGTATGCCTTGTAATGGACCATCGGCCTAGTAAAACTGTTTTCCAACAGCTTTTAGCCTTTGATATCCACCAGAACACTTGTAATTCTGGCAATTGAATCGAATATTGTCCAGAATGCATAGGCAGGTCTTCAATTTGAAATCACGCAAGACACTGTGCATCTTGCGCTAGAATGTGGCAGGTGCATCGCAGAGTCCGAAAAGCATCACGCTGAATTCGTAGAACCCATCTGTGGTGGCAAATCCTGTTTTCTCTTTGTCAGACTCGTACATTGGTACTTGGTAGTGGCCAGATCAAAGATCAAGACTGGAGATGTGCTCAGTGCCCTGCAGCGAGTTTAATAATAGGTCACCAATTCGTGGCATGGGATAAATGTCTTTGTGAGCAATTTTGTTGAGGGCACGGTAGTCTATGGACTACCGTGATGTACTATGAGTACTAGTGATGACGGATTCCATCGGTAGAGACACATACTGTACATTGCGTGATCGGGGGAATTCTGTTATTGTTTGCTCCGCGCAAAAAAGCACCGCAGTATGGCATGGTCACTTTTTGTGGATGGAAGTATTAATCAGCACGAATGATATAAATGGCGGCACCAGTGTCAATAAGGGCTTTGATGTGAACACCTTCCACAAACACTCGTAATAGATTCGAAGGGCACTCTGGAGGAATTATAGGCAGTCCGATAAATGCAGTTTCCCCTCTTAAAACTGCAGCATGGTGTTTTCTGAGTGGAGGTCAGGGCCTGTGAGGTGGGCCAAAGTGAGGACACTGAACGATGGCGTAGGGAAGGTGAGCGGCCCCGAAATGAACGGTATGTGGGAGGCATATCAGCTGTGTACGGAGGAGGCGGTGAACAGTGCAAAGAAGGTGGGTATGTCATCCGGTGGTAAGGCATAGAAAGACGGGTATCAGAGCATTTTTTAGGAGTAACTGCACCTCTCATCCTGTTGGCGTCGTCGGCAGAACGGGTAAACGTGCCCTTGGTAGCCGCGGTAGTAACAAAGAGGACGAGTGGGACGTCAGACAGCGTAGGAAGGTTCAGCACGAATGTGCGCCGATACTGAATGCACGGGTGTGTGTGCAGAAGCTGTGGTCCCAGGCGTTATCGTAAGTGGAGATATCGCGGCGATGTCGGCACATGTTACAGTGGGAGTGTCGGTAGTGTCAGAACACATGGCACGGGGAGTAGACGCGAGCTTGCGATTGCTCGCAAGCCGGTTGTGGAAGGGGAAGTGATTGCGCCAGAAGCACAGGAAGAGCATTGCACGATGAGTTCCTCATCTATTATGGTACATATCTATATGAATGCGGGAGGATTGCAGTTCCTTAAGGCTCTGGTACGTTGTAATGATATCTGGTACAATGGTAGGGTTCTGTGTAGCAGGGTGTTGAAGCCAATAGTCTTTATTTCCTTGATGATGTGAGGGATGCAGTTGCTTTCGGACATAGTGGAGTTTACACACCTGCACAGGGCAACGACATCTTCAGTGCAAGATGTGTACGACTCCCCGGAAAATTGAACACGCTGTATTTTTTCTGTGATTTCATTGCGAATAGCAGGAACGCCGAAAATAGCACAAAACTGCTGCATGAAAGTGGTTCAGTAAGGGAAGTCTGGCTTATAGTTTAAGAACCAAGTTCTAGCGACACTAGACAGGTAGAAAGGGACGTTGCGAAAGTTATGAGAATTCTCCCGCCTATTGTAGTTGCTGACTTGATCGTAGTTATCAAGCCACTCTTCGACGTCTTCACCGCGTAAGCATGTGAATACTTGGGGGTCACGCTGACAGCTGTTGATTGTCTAGACGGAAGAAGACTGGGCAGAGACGGTGGCGTCAGCTGTACAGGGTGGGTCTTGACTGGATATTGCAGGTAGGTTGATGCGACGACCCGAGCGAAGCTCCAGGGAGAAATGGTGAAAGTGCCTGGCGAACAAAGAGCAATCTCCACCATTTCTGAGTAACTTCTTTGTTCGCAGAAGATTCCGCGCCATGACGACAAAGAAGTCGCGGCTCTGTACATATAAGGCGATCACATGAGTCGATGATATTATTACGATATCATCGACCGATGCTCAAGAGACGAGCCGCCGCGAGAACGACGAAGAAGTTGGTCGGTGCCCTTGGCACGAGCTACGGTCAGCCTGGCTGCCTGGCTCCAGTGTAAGTAGCGTGTAAATAGCATCTTTGGTCTGTGTCTTTCCACACGTAACATTTCTGGTGGAGGTCAGCAATCCCCGTTCTCACCACAGAACCCCGAAGTGGTCGGCACGCCGAGCTTGTCACCATGCCTCCCGGTGACGAGCCCGCCTCTGCAACGGCTTCGGCTTGTCCGACTGCTCCAATCTTCACGGTTGCCCCACATCGTGACCCAGGTGTGTTCTATAGCCTGGGGGGACAGGATGTCGACGACTGGATCAAGCTCTACGAACACGCCAGTGCTAAAAACAGGGGGGACCCAACGATTATGCTCGCCAATGTCATCTTTTATCTCGGCGGCACCCCACGCATGTGGCACTAAACGCATGATGACGAAATAACCAGTTGGGACAGTTTCAAAGAAAAGCTACGGGAACTGTTCGGCGACCCAATTGGGCGCAAGGCTGCCGCGAGAAAGGTGCTTGCGTCTCGTGTTCAGTCATCTACAGAGCCATACGTTTCCTACATCTTCGACGTCTTGGCTCTATGCCGTAAAGCTGGCGATAATATGTCCGAAGCAGACAAAGTGGCACATGTGCTAAAAGGCATCGCCGACGATGCTTTCAATTTGCTTGTTTTCGGCAACGTCTCGACTATCGACGCCATTATAAAAGAATGCCGTCGCCTTGAACAGGCTAAGAGCCGCCGTATCTCACACCACATTGCGCGGCTACCCAACACTGCTGCTACGTCGACATGTGAGGGTCGACCGCGTTAGACCACCACCTGTGACGACGTCACCCGTATTGTTCGCCGCGAACTCGAGGCCGCCTGTTCGCCAGCCTTCTCCACGACGCCTCCCGATCCGCGAGCAACCACCATTGCGATGATTTAGGCCGTCGTCAGACAGGAATTTGAAAACATGGGTCTGAACACCGTGTGTTCCACGTCTCGACCCAGCGTTCCCCAGTTATCTAGTGGCCCTCATCGTCCCCGACAGTCCTTTTCTGCCATATCTCGCCGCAGCCCGTCCGAATGGCGTACCCCTGATGACAGGCTGATCAGCTTCCACTGCTGTCGCATCGGCCACGTCGCCCGTCACTGCCGCAACCGATGGCCACTACCTCCTCAGACTTACGCCGCCACTTATTCCCGCACCTTTGGACCTTCTCTTCCTTATACCACCCGCCATGAAGCCACTGCGCTGATGCCCCTGCTCCGAACCTTCGCTACAGCCGCTCGCCCTCACCTCAACGCCACCAGTCTCGTTCACCCCAAGCCCGCCACTTCTCTTCGCCGCCTATTGCCTTCCGGACCCAGCCGGAAAACTAGGCACTGCAGCTTGTGGAGGTGAAGCTGCAGTGCCTAGTAAACAATTGTTGGACGTTAGCGCTGTGTCCGCGTCTTGCCGCTGTCTTTCGTCTCTTTTCGTGCGCTAAAAAACCTCAGTTATCCCAATATAGTATGACGTCACCGTGCTTCACTGCATACTTACTATTACTGCGAACCACACTCGCATGCCTGTCTGTAACTTTGGATTGGCAAAGCAAATTCTACCGCAAGGTATTTGCTTTGCCACCATTGATTGCCTCGGCGACCAATACGTGGCAGCGTTATCGACCGATGGTTCTCCAGTTCTAGTTCTAGTTCTAGCTGCTCGGGTCTTAGAGCGTGCAAGCTTACCGAGTGTTCTACTACTTCTTTTAGGCCGATTTCCGAGTTGGAGGTCGCCCTATACTCTTTAAACTTGGTACTAGTGCCATCCGGCTCTTTGACGGTATAGTTAACGACTCCGCTCCGCTCTATATACGGCTTCATCAAATTGCAGTGATATATCCTCACCTCCTTCCTGCGACCGGGCATTTTCAGAGCATAGTTAGTATCTGAAAGTTTTTTCAACACTGTAACGGGCCCGTCCCAGTGAACTTCAGGCTTGTTCTTTCTTAAAGGTTTGAGGATCATAACCTGGTCTCCGGCGTTAAACGTACGAAGCCTCGCATTCTTGTCGTCATAGAATTTGGCGTTCTTTTGAGCTATTCCCATGTTCTTTCCAACTAGTTCTTGGGTTGCGCTTAGCCGTTCCAGTAAATTTAGCACATATTCAGCCACTGTTGAACTCTCCCCTCTTTCCTCCCACATCTCTCATAACATTCTCAGTGGAGAACGGAGTGTCCTCCCATACAGTAGTTCTGCTGGTGAGAACCCTCTCGCTTCATGTGGAACCGTTCGCAAAGCAAACAAAGTTGCCGGCAGACAGTTCTCCCAGTCCTCCTTATGCTCGTAACAGAGCGCACGCAAAACTCGCTTAAGCACCGAATGCCACCTCTCTACACTGTTTGACTGAGGGTGATAGACAGAACTGTGTATTAACTTTACCCCGCACTTTTGCAAGAACGTGGAAGTCAGTGCGCTCGTGAATACTGACCCTTGATCTGCCTGAATTTCGGCTGGAAACCCAACTCGTGCAAACACTGTCAAAAGCGCGTCTACTACTTCGGTGGAGCTGAGCTCTTTCAAAGGGATTGCTTCTGGAAACTTGGTAGCCGGACACAGCATGGTAAACAAGTACCTGTAGCCCGATTTTGTTTTTGGAAGAGGCCGTACCGTGTCTATTACAAGTCGTCTGGAAGGCTCTGTTATTAAGGGCACTACCTTCAGTGGAGCTTTCCATGTCTCTCCTGGTTTACCAGAACGCTGGCAGCCGTCGCATGATCTTACAGTTTTCTACGTCTTTGAAACAGCCAGGCCAGTAGTATTCCATAAGCAATCTTTCCTTTGATTTGTTTATGCCTAAGTGGCCGGACCACCCATTTCCATAACAGAGACTCAAAAGTTCCTCCCTATACTTAGTAGGTACGGCTAACTGATCTAATATCCTACCTTTTCGATCTCTGTAGTGCCAAAACAACAATCCTCCTCTCTCATGTATCGTCACGTTGCGCCTAGCAATGCCTTCTTTAGCTGTGTCACGTAATTTAGCTAAGCTCTCATCATTCTTTTGCTCAGCTGCCAGTGACTCTCTATCCACGCGTAAGAGCTGATCAAAGTTCTTTGAGGCCGGTGATAATAACGACCCTGTCTCGCTTGTGAGTGCGTCAGCTTGCTCTTCCTGCAGGCTAGAACTTTGACACTCTAGTGCTACGCTCTCATTGAGCTGGTCAGCTGGCAGGCTCTCCTCAACTGTTGTTTTGTCCCTCAGGCCTAGCTCGGATTCGGGTATTGAAGTTATCCCCTTTTCTGCTTCCGCTGGAGGAGCTTGTGCATTTTCAGTCGAAAGCGCCGCGATCTTACGAGCTTGGCCTCGGGTCAATGCCTGTACTATGCCCTCTCCCAGTTTGAGCCCTTTTTCACGCAGTAACTGATTCGAACGATTCGAAAAGATGTAAGGATACTGCAGAGACAAAAATTTGGAAACTGCAGCCTCAGTCCCTAGCTCCCCGAATGTTCCACTGATTTTGACTTTGGCCATGGGCAGACACACGCTGTGTTCTTCTACAACCTGTTTTATCCATGCTACTTCTCCGGTGAAGTCATCTACCGTCACGTAAGATGGATGGACAATGTCCATCGTGGCGGCACTGTCTCTTAGCACTCTGCATGGTTTTCCATGAACTTGCAGGTCGTGAAGATTTGGACTTAAAAGTTCCATATTCTCATCTTTTTCCTCCACGTAGGAGAAAACTACGCTAGGCTTCCCGCAGTTTACAGCTATATGTCCCAGTTTGTGGCATTTGTAACAGCGAATTGGTCTGAAAGATTCGAATTTTCTTTTCTGTTCTTTTTTTGCAGTTTCTTCGTTAAGTTTCTCCTCGCTCTTTTCTGCGGGCTTTTCCGCCATGTCTACAGGCTCCGATAGTCTGGTCTGCGCACCCCTTTTGAACGGAAATGGTTTCCGCGGTCCATTTCGACTGTCCCAGTTTCCTTCCTCGGCGTTCAACTTTCTACGGGTTGCGTACTCTTCCGCTAATTCAGCCGCCCTTTCCACAGTGTTTACATTACCTCTGTCTTGCACCCACAGTTTCACAGCTTGGGGGATGGTTTTGTAAAACTGCTCTAGACACATGCATTCAATGATCATGTCTCTGCTGTCGTACGCTTCCGCGCTTTTCAACCACTCGACTAACCTAGTTAAGCTATATGCAAACTCCGGATATCCCTCGCTATCTTTCTTGCCTGTGCTCCTAAACCTTTGCCGAAAAGCTTCGGCTGAAAGGCGGTATTTCTTCAAGAGACTAGCCTTAACTTTTGCATAATCATATGCACCCTGTGCATTCAGTCTGGCGATTACTTCCGCCGCCTCACACGGCAACATAGACAGCAACCGCTGTGGCCATGTACTCGGACCGAAGTTCATTTTTTCGCAAGTCCTTTCAAAATTGCATAGGAACACGCCTATGTCGGTCCCGACCTCAAATGGCTTTAATAGCCTGTCCATGCGGTACAATTCTGCCTCACTTGATCGTCCCAGAGCGCCTTGACTACCTTGAGACAACTCCAAACATTTGCTTTCAAGTTCAAGTTGCATTTTTCTTAACTCGCGATCTTTATCGCGTTCCTCTCTCTCTCTCGTTCTTCTCTCTTTTTCAGAAGTTCAAACCCCATTTCAATTTCTTCCTCACTGACCTTTTCGGAAATTAGCTCCAATAATTCCGTTTTTAGCATTTCCTTTCGCACATCTAGGTGAAGTTCCTCACCAACAATCAACAATTCGTCTCTCAGCAGTGTCCTTAACTCCATGATTGCTGCTTTACTGCCTTGATCCTGCTTTCTAAATCTAGCTAGGAAAACACAACCTAGCTAACGCTCAACAATCTAGCTTCCCTACTGTTCTAAACAGAACAACCACAAAATGAAGCCTAGAGAGTCAAAGCAAGAACCAAGCACTCACCGCAGTCACAGCACCACGTCGCAAAGTCCATCTCACCGCTGTCAGCCAGTTGTCAGGACTGGGGGCTCAATCCCATCGCTCGTGATCCGTTGTCAAGATTGGAGTCCGGCATGAATTCGAAGGTAGCTGGCCCATGCCGTCGTCCAACCTATCCACGCGGTGGACGTTGATGAAGGGAAGAACTGCTTCTCATCGAGAACGAGGAATATGGGTTTATTAACAGCATTTATATCAGTCTAACAAGACTGCTTGAGAAAAGGTGTGTCAGTCCATCATGACTGCTTAAGAAAAAGTGTGTCAGTCCAACATGACTGCTCAAGAGAAGTGTGTCGAGCACCCGCACAACAGCAATTTTAAACGCTTGGTCCACCGGCGATACAAGGCGGCCAACGTTCGTGTTTCATCGCAAAACTAGCTGCCTCCCCAGGATGGCCTACGCACACAAAGGCACACACATTCCCTTGTCCGGAGCCGACGTCCGAGGGGAGCCGTTCCGGGTAGCTCGGAGCCATTCTGGGTAGCTCGTTGTCCTGCGTCCCGGTCGGCGCGTGGGAAGCAACGAAAAACGGCTTTCCCGCGGCAGCTCGCGCACGCGTAGCAGATCAGGTCCGCGCTGAGGATTTCGGGCATAATAGTTCGCCCGCCGGACTCATTCCGTCACAACGGCGATGGGGCTAGAGGATGGCGGTGGTTTCCGCACAAAGCCCGCTTCATCGAACGCATCCTTGCTGAAGTGACGGAGAGTGGGGGATGCGCGTCTTCTTCCCCAGTCGTAATTGGGTGGCAATCCTGCATTGCAGCTCGCCATTCTTAACGCTATACAAATTTAAAGTAAGGCCGTTTGGATTATGCAACGCCCCTGCCACGTTTGAGCGTATGATGGACTCCTTGCTCCAAGGTTTCAAATTGTCTACATGCCTCTGCTACCTCGATGACGTCATCGTCTTCTCGCCAACGTTTGAAACTCACCTTGAGCGTCTCACAACTATACTCGATGTATTTTGAAAGGCAAAGCTGCAACTTAACTCGTCCAAATGTTGTTTTGGCCACCGACAAATTACTCTTCTGCCATCTCGTTGACGCTTCCGGAGTACAGCCTGATCCCGACAAAATTCGCCCTGTCCGAGAGTTTCCGGTTCTGAAGACAGCCGCTGACGTTCGAAGTTTTGTAGGGCTGTGCTCGTACTTTCGTCGTTTTGTTCCAGATTTTGCGACAATTGCTAGGCCCCTAACTAATCTTTTGAAGCAAGGCGTACAATTTTCGTGGGGTACTGCGGAAGACGCCGCCTTCTCTCGTCTCGTCACTCTTCCAACCTCACCACCCATTCTCGCCCACTTCGACCCTGATGCCCCTACAGAATTACGTACAGGTGCCAGCGGTCATGGCGTAGGTGCCGTCTTAGCCCAGCGTCAGCGTGGCAAGGATTGCCTTATTGCTTATGCGAGCCGCCTCCTAGCACCATCGGAGCGCAACTATTCCATTACGGAGCGCGAATGCCTTGCTGTTGTCTGTGCGGTTGCGATGTTCCGTCCTTACCTTTACGGTCGCCCTTTTTCCGTAGTCACTGACCATCATGCTCTCTGCTGGCTCTCATCGCTATAAGATCCTACAGGCCGGCTTGGTCGATGGGCTTTGAGGCTACAGGAATTTTCATATTCCGTGGTGTACAAGTCGGGCCGCCTGCACCGAGACGCTGACAGTTTGTTGCGTTACCCTGTTGACGACTCTGACTCGTCCAATATTTCCAGTGCTTCTTGCGTGTTCTCTGTATCCCAGCTGCTTCATTTCGCCGACGAGCGATGCCGTGACGCCTACATCAGAGCACTCATCGACCGTTTTGAGCACTCTCCGGCCGATGCCGCTCTACGCCTCTTCGTCCTCTGCGATGGTACTCTGTACCGTCGTAGCATTCATCCGGGTGACTCTGAGTTCCTGCTTGTAATTCCTAAACACCTCCGCACCGTTCTATAAGAGCTTCACGATGCACCAACGGCAGGACACGTCGGCGTATCTCGAACCTATGACCGTGTACGTCGCCGTTTTTTCTGGCCGGGCCTTGCCCGTTCCGTACGACGTTACGTCGCCGCTTGTGAACTTTGCCAACGACGCAAGAAGCCTTCCGAGCTCCCCACTGGTTACTTGCAGCCGCTCGACATCCCTGCCGAGCCCTTCCATCGTGTCGGCTTGGACCTTCTCGGCCCATTTCCGGAATCCACATCAGGAAACAAGTGGGCTGCAGTCGCGGCGGACTACGCGACCCACTACGCCGTATACCCTTATGAAAATATGAGATGAGTTTCACGTGAAAGTATGATGAGTTTTGACATCACAGCCATTAGACTTTCTGATGAGTTTCTTTGGAATTTTCTTATGTATTCCTAATGTCATTCTAAAACATATTGGCCACCGTCTTTCTGTAGAATTCTTGACGAGTGTTTTTCTTGTGAGCATGAAATGTCTTCTTAATGTGCGCTCCAAAGCAGTTTTTTTGTTACTTTCTCATGTCTTCCTAATGAATCTCTAATGAACTTACACATTAGACTGCCGGTGCTCATAGCACTGCTATAACAAAATTGGCCACCACGTGTGGTAACATTTTCTCATGTGTTCCAATGGCAGTCAGACTTTATTTAAAGATGTTACCTGTGCGTGACGGTCTTTGGTGCTTGATATATGCAGCCTGTATGCATGTATATATGTCCAGCGAAGATGCAGCACTTTTGACAGCATGTACATGGGCCCTACATATGCTGCATGTTAGACATTACTCAGCGAAAGAAATTTAACAAAACATTTATTGGGCATATCAATGCTTCCTTAAATGCAAAAGGAGGTTAAATGAAAGGAAAACACAGTATCAGTCTGGTTACGGATGTGATATTTTCCTTTCATTTAATCTCGCTACTTATCATTGAGGAGAGGCTGTTCTTGAGGTGGAGTGTCGTCATCTTGAAGTGAGTGCACGTGTACCCTGCATGGTAGAAAGGAGAGAAAATTAACAAAACTTGGCAATCAACCACAGAAATACACGCTGTATCACTTGCTGCAGAACGATCTGGAGATGATATAGCTAGTTCTGCGAAAAACTTATGTGGTGTCGGTTCACACAAAGTTGCTTAGGAACCACTGTGTGGCCTTTGGGTGCAGCAGTAACTACAGTAAGCAGAAATTGCTCTTGGCTGTACAAATGTGCAGCGTGGATCAGCTGTGGCGTGTGTAGATGTCGTGAACTACTTCAGCTATATCGGTTCCACTTGACAAAGTACAGCAGTGTCTGTGGATTGCTAGCGTGAATTAGAAAATCTCACTAATTACTTGGCATGGAAGTGAGCGTAGGGGTGTTTGTGTACTGGCAATCCAATGCATCCTCGAGACATCCAAGTGCCAGTCGTTATAGAATATTTGCACCTGCTACCGGCACAGTTATCATACATTCCAAGCCTATGTCATGCCTGTGTTGGCCTCCTGTATGATGGCATATATGCCATTCAAGAAATACGCCACACCATGTCTGGGGTTTTTTATCGTTTACACCCGAGCGCTGCTTTCAGAGGGAGGGCACAAGTTGAAAAACAAATGCGTAGAAGCATGATAAACAGACTTGCATAAAAGGAATTTAATAAATAAGCATGGTAGCTGCTATCCCACGTCATTAGAGAGTATTCCTCTTATTCATGCAATCATAATGAGCGTTGACTGACACACGTCTCATTTTTGGATGTAGTATTCCTCACTGATTTTGTTGTATCCATCGGTTGCCATAGGCGAACGAAACAGATAGACAATCTAAATCTAGTGCACAGCTTGTCGTGTCAATGCATGGTCAAATGGGACGAGCACACTGGACCTTTAAAGGGACACTAAAGTGAAAAATTATTTTTTCTGCATCAGTAAATTACCTTTCTACAACACCAAAAAACACCACTCTTACAACGATAAGACGTTTGGTAAGCCAAAAAAAGCGCAAGAACGAAATACGGGTGGCGACGCCTACTTAAGTTCCCGCACCTGGTTAGGTTAGTTCCCGCACCTGGAAGAGCACGGGTTATAACCCGTGCTCTTCCGACCAGTTGCGCAACTGATGTTGCGGACTTCCTCCTACATGATATCATTTGGAGGCATGGTGCTACGTGTTAATTGCTTACAGACCGCGGCCGCACCTTTTTGACCAAAGTCATTGACGACATCATGCGTGCCTGCTCAATACAGCATAAATTTACCACCTCCTACCACCCCCAAACGAACGGCCTCACTGAGCGTTTGAACCGCACCCTTACAGACATGCTATCCAAATACGTTTCAGACGACCACCGTGACTGGGACCTGGCTCTACCTTACATTACCTTTGCATACAACTTTTCCCGTCTCGAAACTGCTGGGTTTTCCCCGTTTCACCTCTTGTATGGCCGCGAGCCGACGCTACCACTGGACACCATTCTTCCGTCCGCCACAGCTTCAACTAGCGATTATGCCCGGGATGCAATTGCCCATGCTGACCATGCTCGCCTACTTGCTCGCGCTCGTCTACAAGTGTCTCAAGACAGGCAGAAACAACGCTACGTCCTCCGTCACCGTGATGTCCATTTTGTGCCCGGCTTCCTCGTATTGCTTTGGTCACCATCGCGCAAAGTCGGCCTTTGTGAAAAACTGCTTTCCTGTTACACAGGCCCATATCGCGTGATACGCAAAGTTACCGATGTCACCTATGAAATCGTCCTAGCCACGCCCACTACGTCATCCGCTGTGACAACCAGTAACATTGTCCACGTTGCCCGACTCAAGCCCTACAACTCTCCATGCACCGTAGATATTTAACAGCACCGTGACGCTGCTTTTGCCGCCGGGCAGTAATATTACGATATCATCGAGCGATGCTCAAGAGACGAGCCGCCGCGAGAACGACGAAGAAGTTGGTCGATGCCCTTGGCACGAGCGAGGGTCAGCCTGGCTGCCTGGCTCCAGTGTATATAGCGTGTAAATAGCATCTTTTGTCTGTGTCTTTCCATACGTAGCAATATGTACAGATGAGCAAAATGAGATGCCAATATTTTGCTCTCAATATGTCTACCATTTCGCAGCCAGTTCCAAAGCAGTTTCGCCAGCTGGTATCAACGCTTGCTTTTGTCTGTGCATTTTGCCGTCATGTTGTGGCATGAAGCAAGTCATAGCATGACCTGTCCATAGAAATCTGCTGAAATCGCCCATGTACTTTGGTTGAGTTGCAGGTTAGAGAACCCCAAGTAGCCAAATTAGTTCACTCTTTGACTGCGACATGCCTCATAGTCACATTGTTCTTTTTTTCCCGTACAACCAGAATTTTGTATTGTGGTAGCAACTACATGGACACTCCAGGTGGTGACATCGACGCTGAATGCCAGTGTTGCGCTGAATGCCAGCACTGCTTCTGAAGAAGGCAGTGGCACAAACGCTCAGTTTAAGCAGCATGTGCGTGTTACAAAAAAAGAAGGCTGTGCACACGCTGAAAAGGAATGCTAATTGAACTGACCAAACCTGGCACTCGGCATTGAACATGCTCGCTTCTCGCGATGTCGCTGGCAACACTTGACCCTGCTCACCTTTGTGAGGAGGGTCAGGCATCGCCAGACGCAGCAGTACCTGCAGTGAAAGCAAAATCTATCCTCGTAAAGCGCACAATGCTTTGGGCTCACCTGCGAGGCTTCCCACGTTTCCCTTCCAAACTCCCTCCGTCGTGTCGCGGAGGCTTGAAGTATGGACACACTTTGAGGAGCACGCGGCAGTGAGGAGGGTGGGGTGAAAGTGGCTGAACATCTAGTCAGAATATTGCAGGCGCTGCAACGGACTGTATGGAGCTACAGGCACCTACGTGAAGTTCGTATGTGTGTGTGTGTGTGTGTGTGTGTGCACATGCGCACCTGTGTGAAAAAATGGGGAAGTTCAGCATATACGTGTGAGCGTTGTGCTGTCCATAATGCAGTGACCACACAGTTCCATGATGGGTCTTTCTTTTGTCTCGATACAGTTCAAATCAAATCAAATCAAATCTTTATTCAGCATTCTTCCACGTATGAAAAAAAAGAATGCTAGGACAAGAGCAAAAAAGCTGCTACAAGCAGCTTGACGAGGCCCTTGCCCCTGTTTGACTGGCAGCGAGAAGGTTTTACACTCATTGTAAATACATATTGTTTACATATATGTGTTGCATCTCACAGAAAAAAAAACAAGACAAATGTATTCGCGTACAATAGAGTCCCACGTACAGGCCAACATGTCTGAAAACATATGCAGGAAAAGGAATGTATGACAGATGTATTCACGCACGATAGCATCCCACGTACAGGCCAACATGTCTGAAAACATATAAAGGAAATGGAAGGAAAAAAAAAAACGCATTTCTGGTCCAATTTAGACCATTTTCACTCAGGCTGTACAGACAATAAAGGATCATACAAAGGTAATACGAAAACAAGTGACTGCAATATAACAGAAAACGTTTACATTACATTTTTCCCTTAGCCTTTTTCCCCTTTCTTTCTTTTTTTTTTAAGTTGAAGACCGTCGTTCGCCATTAAAAATTCTTTCCATTGTTTTCTAGTGATGGTCCTCGGGTCTATATGCCTCCTTTCAAGGCTATTTAGCAGGAATGGTACACGATACTGTAACCTGTTAAAACCATTATTGGTTCGGGAAAATGGCAAATCCCATATTTCTCTTTGCCTTACGCTGTACGGCAGCTGCAATGATTTTTTCAGGCAGCTCATTCGAAGAAAATGCTCATTTGTGCGTCTTAAGCTGCTCTGGTATTTTAAGAACAGGTTAAATATGTATGCATGCTTGACAGAAAGGACATTAAGTGACTGAAACAAATCCCGCGTATGGGAATCGTATGGGGCATTTGCGATATGGCGAATAACTTTTTTCTGTATTACAAGTAATTTGTGAATGTTTGTTTGAGATGTTGTCCCCCAAACAAGGTTACAGTAGTTTATATGCGGGAGGAATAAGGCATTATATAGAAGAAGCTTGAGTTTCGGTGGAATCACCTGTCGCAATCTGCAAATCATTCCACATGCCCTGGCCAAATTTTTAGCTACAAGGTCAACATGAGCGTCCCAAGTTAAATTTTCGTGAAAAATGACTCCTAGTGTTTTAACCTGTTTTGCAAGCTCGATTTTAGAATTGTCAAAATAGATATCCAAGCAACGATTTATTTGCTTTTGCACTGGCGCAAATAAAATACATTTGGTTTTCGCTGTGTTTATTTTTAAGGAATTTACTGTGCTCCATTGAAACAATCTATCAAGGGTAGTATTTGCTAAACTTGTGAGTTCCTTGATATCCTTGGACTGAAAGAAAATGCTGGTATCATCTGCATAGATAACAAAATATGCTTGATCACTAATGCTTATTAAATCATTAACATAAAGATTGAATAAGATCGGTCCCAGTATACTGCCCTGCGGAACCCCAGCCTTCACAGGAAGCAAAGATGAATATTCGCCTGAAATAGCGATGCACTGTTTTCTTTGTTCGAGATATGATTTTAGTAATTCTAAAGGTATTCCACGAAACCCATAATGTGCTAATTTGCATAATAAAGTGGTATGATTAATCCTGTCGAACGCCTTCGAAAAATCGATGAATATGCCAAGGGTTAACTTCCTTTCCTCAAATCCATTAAGTATGTACTCTTTTTGCGACAATAGAGCCAGTTCAGTTGACACCTGCTTTCGAAAACCGTATTGCTGAGACGTTATAATCGAAAACCTATTACAAAATGTTGTCACTTTATTACAAATAACTTTTTCCAGACCTTTCGAAATAACAGGTAATATTGCCACTGGTCTGTAGTTGGATAAATCGTTTCTGTCTCCAGACTTATACAACACTGAAACCTTTGCGAGCTTCATTTTGTCTGGAAAAACGCCTGTAGACAAACAAGTATTAAACAGATGGGTGAAAACCGGTACCAGGAGATCGAGTACAAACTTAATAGGTCCTATTTGAAGTCCATCTATGTCGCGTGCTTTACTGTTTTTCAGTGATGAAAATACTAAGAATATTTCCTCCGGAGATACCGGCTCAAAAAAAGCACTGTTCGTAATCTGCATGTCCAGGAAGCTCGTGGCAGTGTCATCATGGAAGCTATCAACCAGATTTGTGAAATATTCATTAAACTTGTTCGCCAAATTTTGCCCTTTAAATGCTTCATTATCAATTATTATTTCAAGTCCTTCATTTTGGCGGCTGCCCCTTTGTAATAGTTTGTTCATTTCGCGCCAGATTTCATTACCACGAGCGCCCGGTTTCCCCAAGAGGTTTTCAAAATAGCTGTTTTTAGCATTCCGTAAAAACTTTGTCACCAGGTTTTTGTGTTTTTTATAAGCAAGAAAGTCTGCACGATTTTTTGTTTGCAGAAATACGGAATACAACGCATATTTTTTTTCTTATCATACTGAGACATTCATCTGTGAGCCAGGGCTTACGTATCTTCTTGGATTTCTTTACCATTTCGAATCTAAAGCAGGTTCTGTAGGCTTCAGTAAGGATAGAAATGAGAATGTTGTAGGCTTTGTTAGCGTCTACACATTCAAAGACAGGGTTCCAAATTATTTTTTGGATTTCTTCCCTAAAGTTGTTTAATGTTCTCGGATTTATCTCTTGAACAATGAATGACTCAGAATGATTCACACTTTTTTTCATAATTTCACCGTGTTTACAAAACATATAAATAGGTAAGTGGTCACTCACGGCTGCTGAGACAACACCCGATTGTATCGTGTCTTCAATGCTGTTAGTTACGAATAAATCCAGAAGACTTTCAGAAGAGTGGCTGATGCGTGTTGGCTCATTTATAACGTTTTTGCAACCAAATGAATCCAAAATTACCTGCAATTCTCGTGACTGATATGTATCTTGCAAAAGGTTAATGTTACAGTCACCCCCAATTGTAATGTGCAGCCTATTTAATGACACAAAACTGAGCACGCTCTCTAGAAAAGAAAGAAATGCGTCCAGTTTACCATTCGGTGGGCGGTACAGCACAACAAATACAGATTTCTGATACTGTAAGGATAGGGCTTCATAATCTGGCGTTTCTATCGAGAATTCGGTGAGTAAGCTGCATGGCAGCTGCTCGGATACAAGTTGCAAAACACCCCCACCACGGCGATGTGATCGATTTAGAAAAAAAGTTCGAAAACCAGGCAGGTAAAGTACTTCCCCTTCAGATTCGTACCACGTTTCTGTGAACATGATGACGTCAAATTTGAAACCAAACTCAGCAAGAAACATCATTAGTTCGTCATGTTTGTGCCTAGCTGATTGCGTATTGCAATGCAAGAATGAGATATAGGCACCGCCACATGGGCGGACAACGTCACGTGGCATAACCATCTGAACAAAAAGTACGAGAATGAACGCGCCAATAAGTAGGAAACAACTACATCATCTTTTCCAAGTCGGCTTCACATGCTACACGTAGCATACGGGAGCTTTCCGTCTTACGAGCAAAAATTTTGCCTCCCCTCACCCACGCATAGTGCCATTTCATTTCCTTTTTCTTCGCCACAGTCATTCCAAGTAGCTTCTTTAGTTGAGGGGCCAGGTGCTCATTAACAAACACGGGTTGCTCAGTGGCAAATCCTAGCTCAGTTGTAGTGAACCTCGTCTTTCGTGCTTTTTCAACAACTGCGTCCCTTTTCGACCGCCGGTTAAAGACCACAACAATGTTCTGATTCGACCCATCTGTTCCATCCGTCCCACTGTTCCTCACAGGAACACGATGGCAAACCTCAATGTCCTGCTCATTTATAGGCTCGCCCAGCGCTTCACCTACTTTTCCAAGCACGTTCACGAGGTTCTCGTTATTTGCAACTGGAATTCCCTTCACTTCGATGTTCTTGTTTCTTGAATACTGATCCTGAGCTGTTATCCTGAGAGAATTATCATGGACCTGAGCCTTCAATTTGTCCACCTCCTGAGCCAAAAGATCATTGGACACTTTTAAAGCCGCATTCTCCTCCTTGACGCTAGCACATTTCTGTTTCATGTCTTCATACTGTTTGTTTATGAATTCCAAGGATTGCTTTAGTTCCCTTAACTCCTTCCGGAATTCGCGTTTTAGGTCTGCTCTCTCGGTTCCCATTGGGACAGGTTACGATTCAAACACAGGCGTACAAAAATTTGACAGACGGGCAGCAAAAATTTGACTGTAAGGCAGCAGAGGCAGCAGAGGCAGTACGTACAAAATTAGCAGAAGTAATGAGAGTTCAGACCTGTAAAATGCAAGTTGACGAAAATCACACCCTGCTCCGTGCGCTGCCCCGCTGCCAAGTGGTTCCAGCGATGATCGTGGCGTCCTTTTAAGCCAGGCAAAGCGTGTCACGTGTCCACAAAACCAGTCAATTCACCGGCGCATGAGGACGACGCCGCTGTATCTTGATGCAGCTGTACCGCAGGCACTTGGTCAGTAGTCGAGCGTTTCGCCTGTAAAATGCAAGTTGACGAAAATCACACCCTGCTCCGTGCGCTGCCCCGCTGCCAAGTGGTTCCAGCGATGATCGTGGCGTCCTTTTAAGCCAGGCAAAGCATGTCACGTGTCCACAAAACCAGTCAATTCACCGGCGCATGAGGACGACGCCGCTGTATCTTGATGCAGCTGTACCGCAGGCACTTGGTCAGTAGTCGAGCGTTTCGCCTGTAAAATGCAAGTTGACGAAAATCACACCCTGCTCCGTGCGCTGCCCCGCTGCCAAGTCTGTTTGCCAAGTTTGCCAAGTTCTGTTTGAAGTATGGTGCATGCTGCTTGGATAAACTTAACATTGCTACTGTCGCAACAATTTTAGCAAAGGCTTTTTTGCAAATTGACCATGTAGTAAAAAAAAATTACCGGAACTCAGTCAGAACATTCATTTTTTGCTTAAGGCTCATTAGGGCTGAGGCTCATGAAAATTCTACTCAGCCAGACTTTCGCTCGCCGGTCAGTGTAAGTTTGAGTGAGTCTCAATGAGTCGACTCATGAGTGAGTTTGCCGACCTATGCCATGTCTACTCTCCATTCCCCTTTGAACTGAGCGCTTTTGTTCCCAAGGTCGCAATTAATCCAAATGAGGATAAAGCGCCCTCTCCAGAATTCGTATCTTTAAATGGCATCGAACCAGATGGCTGGTGCGACCAATCTCCCTATGCCAATTTTTCCTTTTATTTCTTTCTGCTGTCTGCGTCCCTGGTGCGGTTTTACATTTATGTTACCACACCAACTTGCCTAGTTGTCCCTACTTTTGTAACGAGTAGGCTCGTTCCCGCGTCAACTAGCCTAACAGCAGATACTATTTGGTTTTGCCAAGCTTCCGGTAACACGTGCAGCTCCAAATGACACAAATGGCTAGCATAGACCTAGATAATAATGCAAATCTTAAATCCAAGAACATGAGCCACAAGCAAGTGTCAGGAGTCGGAATACTTTCAAATCTTTCAGTGCTGCTTGCCTTCATTGCACAGTAGCCTATGGAGGCGGCAGGTGATGACTTCCATTGGCTTAAGCGTTCAAACGGGCTTCTTAGAATACAGAAAGTAGCCCAGCTTGGGTTTGGCCGTACCTGATCAACATTTGTGACTCGTCAAATAATAAGGTGATGTTTCACGGGATGAGGACCGCAGATTGCATCATCGACCACAGTTAGCCCAATTCTTTTGAGCAAAACAGGATGCCAGAATACCCCTATTACTTTCCACATCAGGATACTTTTGGGCTGTGAAGAAGCAGACACATGCAAAATAATGTAGTACTAACACGGACAAAAAGGTATATTCTTACAGTGATCTAATTTCTCTGATAACTGAGCATTTGCTGTGCCTTTCTTTGTAAATTGCACAAAAGTAAATGCATTTAGAAGATCTGGGTGCTGTTTCTTTCCCTTGGCTGTGAAAAGGGTCCACGACACACGAATAAAAAGACGATGCTGTCCTCCAGGGGGCGTATACTGTAAGAGTCCACCTAGTAGACTGCTCATTTCCGGCGCTGCTGATTGGATGCAGCTGTACGAGCGAGGAGACAAGCAGCCCTAGCCAATCAGCAGCGGCCGAAATGGACAGTCTACTAGGTGGACTCTTACCGAATACTCCCCCCCCCCCAGTCATCTGGTTCCCTACTGGATGACTGAAGGACAGCCGAAATCAAACCTTTGCATAAATCCGGGAACAAAGCACCCATTGAACATTGCTGACCTGTATCACTGACATCAACATTGTGCAGAAGTTTAGAGCATGTAATTCGTAAACGTATATTAGGTTTCATAGAGAAGCACAAGGTACTTACAGATCTCCAATATAGTTTCAGACGTAGGTTTTTTTCATCTGCTAAATTAATTGAGACTCTGCGTGATCTCACGCATAGGATTACTGAAAGGAAGCAAACCGACGTTATATTCATGAATTTTCGCAAAGCATTTGATAATGTGTCGCAGAACAAATAAATTCATAAATTAGGGTATTACAGAAGAAATCGCCAGATACTTACTTGATCACAGCCTACCTTCTAACAAATGCCAATTCGTCACCTTAAACAGTATTTCTAACAATGCAGAGGTAGTGTCTGGCGTCCCCCAGGGATCCGTTTTGGAACCACTTCTATTTCTGTTATTTGTTAATGACATTGTGGCAGAACTTTCATCAGTTTCCGTGAAACTTTATGCAGATGACTATATTTTGTACGGAAAGGTACCTTCTGTTTACGATCAAGTGCGTCTAAATAATGACCTAGCAAAGGTCATCGCTTGTTGCAAACGATGGCCCAAGCTCGGAAAAAACTGTTTTTGTGAAAATTGCACATAAGAAAAAAGCTCTTCAATCGGCATATACAGTGAAACCTCGTTAAACTGTTGTTGGCCGGAGCTCGGAAAATTAATTTACTAAACGGTAGTACTGCTTAACTGGAATAGCGTGAGATTGCCCACTTGCCTCTCAAAAACAGGACTCGGAGAGAGTGCAATGAAAGGTAAAAAAACATACAGTATTTATTCATTTCATGTGACAAATGTCTGCTATTTTTGTTTGATGCTGTGACGGCTTAGTGGCGACAACAGCAGCCTCAAGCTCCTTTAAGCTGCAAACCAGCTTTTCCGCCAGTCTCCTCTTCTGAACAAACACCTGCGTGAGATAACGTGAAACACCTGCGTGCATAACGCACAGCTTTTGTCACTGTCGGGCCTGAATTGCCCGTGCTGTCGCTTTCCAACACTTCAGCAATAACAGAGGCAACGATGGCGAAAAGTCGAACTTTGAAAAGTTGAACCTAGCAGCCGACGTCCTTTCGAGGTCCTACCAGCACTACTGTGCATCTTTTCCTTCGCATTCTAAGTGCCACTTACCGTAGTCGATGGTAGATCCCTCTCACGTCCCAGTGCCGACTTCGTGCCACGTTCGATAGCATGAATTATGTCGAATTTTTCTTTTATGCCGAGCACCCGGTTTTTGTCCGAGCTTCGACGTGAGGCAAGTCCTAGTTTGCACGACGGTAGCTTGCACTAGCCAGCCAAAATGCTCTCTCGCTAGGCACTGCAACGATGTTGATGCTAATGTGACTTCACTCTTCCAAGCGTCCTCTGCGTTTGTGCTTAGAGGCCGTTGTGATCTCTAAGGCTCACTCTTCTGCCTTGCCGACCTACGGCTGTGATTGCGCTACAAAAAGTGCAAATACTATGTGTTAGTCAATATGTGCGCAATAAGCTATGGTACGATAAGGCACGGTTTATGTCGATACAAAGCACATTATGCTCAATGGCCGCTGAGTGGAGGATTTGACTTCACAACTTTTAAAACGAAAGTACTGTTTAAGCGGGTAAGGTTTAACAAGGTATTACTGTGTAGCGTTGGTAACATATTTCTATTTGAGGTTGCCAGAGTACAAATATTTGGGCCTGTATATAACCAGTCATCTTTCCCGGACAAAGCACACAGAGACTGTTATGGCAAATACTTTGCAGAAACTGTTTTTTCTTGAGGCGCTCGCTGAAGTCACTTACGTCTAGTGCTTGTTTAGCAGCGTACAAATCCTGTGTTTATCTGTTGTGGGAATGTGCCATAGTTATTTTGGACTCGTTCACTTTAACCATCATTTAAAAACTAGAATGTATACAGCATAAGGTAGTTAGGTTTGTTTCCGATTGATACGTCCGTATGTCTGTTACTGAGCTCATAAGATGCAGTGGATTACCCCACGGTCACTGTGCACTCCGTGCTTGCCAATTTAAGTTCCTCTTTCAACTTGTAAACGACCATTATAATGTTAACACTTCCATTTATTTTTTACTTACTCATCAGGTTATCAAACGAGCGGAAGGGGTTGGAAGGTCGGTTTAGCGGAGGCAAGTAATACACATTTTGACAAATTGAGAACGGAGAGTCGACTGACTCTATTCAGAAGTAAATGCAGATTTGCCGAGTGGCTGTGGTGGCACGCCCATCGGGTGAGCAGGGGGCATGGCTAATACGTGGAGGCATGGCTAATGAGGCAAAATGGTTTCCCGCGGAGCGGGCAACAGGAATAGAGGACGGTCGCTACAAGCGTTTCCCCCCCCCCTAGAATGCTGGAGGCTTAGTGTGAATGGCGGAAGGACTGAAGAGTTAATGTTCAAGATTGGCTGGTTTCATGTGGTCGCACGACACTGTCTCTGCTTTACCGCGAATGTCAGTCTTCAAGGTTTTCTCTGAATGCGAAACTACACGAAAGGGGCTTTATAAGACGGAGTCAGTGGTCGCTTGATGCAGTTGCATCGCAGAAAGACGTGCATGGTTGTGTCCATTGTTAGGAAACTAAACACAAGCGGCCCGCAGGCAATACGTGAAGGTGTAGGTCGAAGCTGGTCAAGCGAGGAATGTAGGTCTCTAAGTGCTGCGCGACTGCTGGCGGTGTGCCTTGCTGAGTGCAGAAAACCTGGCCTAGAATGCGGATTGCTGACCCATAGATCATCTCGGCTGCACTGACTCCGAAGTCATTCTTGATTGTTGTTCGCAGCTCCAGTAGTGCTAGGGGTAACCTTTCCGCCCCGTGCTGGCTGTCGAGCGTGGCGGTCAATAATGCCTTCAGTTGTCGGAGACGCTCGACCATGCCGTTGCTCTGCGGGTGGTAAGTCGTGGTGTTATGGAGATGTGTGCAGAGCAGTCTCGCCAGGGGCAGAAAGAAACAAGCTTTGGAATAGCTGGCCTCGGTCAGTAGTTATGCGAAAAGCTAGGGCAACCGTACCGCGACACCCACCTAACAACTAATGCTTCCGCCACTGTTTCGGCCTTGATGTCTCGTAGAGGTGTTGCGTCAGGCCACCTTGAGTGTCGGTCGGCACATGTGAGGAGGTATCTGAAACCTTGGCGGGGCGGTAGAGGCCCCACCAAGTCTAAATGCATGGGATCGAAACGGCTCTCTGGTGGTTGAAACAGCTGCACCACTGAACGCGTGTGCCAGGTCACTTCCATGGCTTGACAGGCTTGGCAGCTTCTTGCCCAGCTTCTAACTTCTTTGTTAATCCCTGGCCTTACGAAGCAGTCTGTGATAATCCTCTGTGTCGCTGTGATGCTGAGATGGCTTAGCCCATGCAGTGAATCGAATATTGGCCGCCGAAACTGATGGGGCATGAACGGGCCAGGAGCTGCCTGTGATGTGTCGCACGTCAGTAATGTGTATGGAAGCGACACCTCTGCATGCTCGAGTGATGAGCCTTTTTCCCGCAGTTTGTGCGGCCTGGGGTCATTTTTCTGGGCAAAGGCTAGAGCTTGGAATCCTACGAGGCCAGCAGGCACAGTGCTGATCCGCGACAGTGCGTCAGCTGCCTGATTTTCGGTCCCAGATGATATGGCGGATGTCCATAGAAAATATAGAGATAAAGGAAAGCTGGTGAAGCTTTCCTTTATCTGAGTAGAAGGAACTGTCATTCTTCAAAACGAGGCAACGGCTCTTGGTCGTTCAGAATGTAAAAGCTACAGCCTTCAAGAAAACGGAAATGCTTGACAGCGCACAAGATAGCCAACAACTCCCTTCCGAAGGTGCTTTACTGAGCTTCTGTAGGCTTGAGGCACTTTGAGAAGAAGGCCAGTGGCCTCCAGTCTGTGCCATCAGGCTGCTGCAGTACTGCACTCACTGCCGTGGTCGACGCGTCTACCATAAGACGAGTTGGCGCGTCGGGCAACCGATGAATCAGCGACACTGCAGTCACTCGGTGTGGACCCGGTGCCCATGGCATCCAACGTGGACGTACGGACGTGTATAATATGATGAAGTGGGCGTGTACAAGGGGTTTAACCAAAACTGCTTCAGACGCACTGGCTTCTGCATGCTTGGTGATGACTGAAAAATCTGATGAGTGCAACGAAGCCATTGCTGGTGTTGCCAAAGTTTGATGCAAGATGTCAGAATTTCCGGAAGCCATTGACGGATCAAGGGTCGACGAGTTCGTGAGTGCGGGTGATGTTGTGACCACGGGAGATCCTGAAAGTGAAGACCACATTGCCGACATCGTACCGAGCACAAGTGAAAGTGGGCACAATGAGGAAAGCAACGACAATTATTTGCCCACATCCTCCGTGGTTATTAATGCACGTGCACTAGTCTGGCGCTTCTGCGTGAATGTGAACGTTGGGAACGTTGCGACCTCAGCTGCTCCGACTGTTTAGACAATGTGGAGAAGTGCGTGCTGTCACAAGTCGCAAAATTGCCCAAGCAGAAGATGCAGGACTATTTCAAGCGAAACTAAGCTGGTTTCATCAATAAAGTGCTTTTAAAATGTTATGTGCTTTTATGACATCCAGTTCTCTAGCACGCTTATATTGAATTATGCCCTGTATTGAACTGATAGGTGTTTTTGTGAGCTTGATATAACTGGATTTGACTGTATATGTTTTTTATATGTTATCCCATGTATTTGACGTAATAGTTCTGCGGAAACCTGCCAAGTGGAGAGAATTAATAGAGGGAATATGGGACATCCACCCAATGCTAGCAATTGCTACAAAAGAAACCAATATAGAGTTCCTCGAAAGAAAAGCCTCGCAGTTGAAGAAAAATTTGTCCTGGTCCGGGACTCGAACCCGGGACCACTGCTTTTCTGGGGCAGCCGCTGTGCCGTCTGAGCTAACCAGGCGGCTAGCACATGATAGGGCGAAGTCGAACTTATCAGCAACTCGAAGCAAAGGCAAGAGTTTGACGTAATAAATTCTAGACTCGTTACAACGGACCCATTGTACAATAGACTTTCGGATATAATGGACCATATTTCAGCCTTAGTTTGTTCTACTGATTTTAGTAATGCAATGAAGTTGTGTTTTAACGGACCGCGCTACAACGGACTATCAGCTACAGCAGACGAAATTAGCGGAATTTTTTTCGAAATCTAGCATATAAAACGTACTTTCGCCGTGTCGACACAGGCTGGCAACTGACTTGCAAGGATCAGCTTACGATCGCAGCTCAACATCGCACGCGCGAGGGAAGAAGGCGGGGCGAAAACGCGCTGTCTTCTTTCACGCACAAGGCATGAAGGGGGAGCGGGGGGTGAGAGCTAGGGGTTGTACTCAGGCGGCTGCTGCTTCGTGCAGCCGCCGTATTTTGAAAGTGATCTGCGATGCAGTGTGGCCAGGTCGGACAACGCGGCGTAGCCCAAAGCTAGAGAAACTGTAGCCCAAATATAGCCAAACACAAAAAATAGCACAACAAATTTGCAGCCAAATATAGCCATGGTTATTTTCAGTTTTATCTGTATATGCATTTTCACATTCGACTACGGTAATCCCTTTTTGTTCAACCCGTCGTAAAAAAAATGTCCGTGGTGCCGTGGGGGTCGACCCTCGACATCCACAACAGCTATACACACACACACACACAAACACACACACACACATGTGTGTGTTTGTGTGTGTTTGTGTGTGTGTGTGTGTGTATAGCTATAGTGTGTCTATATATATAGCACACACGCACCCGTGTGTGTGCGTGTGTGTGCGTCTTTTTTTGTTGGCCCCGGAGACTCAAGTTCTAGCGAATTGCTGCTGAGGGAGAACCTATCGAAATGAATTTCGAATGGAAGCACGAAAAAAAAAAACTTGGAGGGCGCTTGGAGGACAACTGGCCAGAAAGTGTTGTGAGACGTTGATGGAAATGAACTGATCATGATTTGTGGTGACAGAGACAGGCACGCTGTTCGGGATTGAATTATGCAATATAATTTTAGATTGGCAAAGAAAATATCAAAGGCCAGTAAGTAGCGAGCCCTCGCAATGAAATCTTAGTACTTTGGATGTAGTCTATGAGATTACTGTAAGTAAGTCGGCTGTTATTAAGTACAACCTAATTATAGCTTAAAATTGCAGTTGCTATAATATTAGACACTTGCGCTTTATTCTATGCTTAGGAAATCAAAAGCACACGCAGGGCCACGGCAACACGCTGAACTGCGTATCACGCGTAACGTCGTTTCGTTTTCAATATGATTGGTTTCGCTTTGACTGTTTAAATACCAAAGCAGTTAGGCAGCAAAAAATGAAAGCACGTATCTATTACCGCAAAAGTACTTAGCACTTCGGCAAACATGAATCGCAGGAACCGCGAATTGCTAGACAAAATACTTTGCACAATTACGGCTGCACTTGTCGTCTGCCTCCCACTAATGCCGGCGTATAATCACTATCGCACTCACCTACCACCGCTTTCAGCATGCTGCCAGTAGCGTGCGTCTATTTGTCGTACAAAAATCCCTCACGTGACCTGATCCTAGGTGCCTAGGGACAGCATCGTTTAGGGATTTTTGAGAAGGCGCGATGCTGGCGCCGAGCGACGCTGTGGCGTGTTCGTCCTCGGCGTGTTCCTTCTCTGGACCGCGCGTTGTTCAACATTGCTCATATGATTGTACGTGCGTTGCTTGTGTGTTGGTTGTAGGTTCTGTGTTACTTGGCGGAAAGCCGTGAGTAGTGGCGGTGCGGCAGTGGGGCTTTGGCCTCGGTGAGCTCTGGCAGTACAGAATCTGCGTTGTGTGACCCGTGCTCTCTTGAGAACCCGGCGGTGCATGGTGACAATTGAAATATCGAACTGGCCTAGCGCCTCGGCAATGAACTTCTGCGAACCGCGATGTGGCGTCGCCGTGTCCGACTTTGCTTAACGGGCATCTAGGGATGTGCTGATTGCTGCAAGTCATGTAAATGCAACTGCGTCGACCGCCCACTGTTCAGCGCTGAATGTGTATTTGGTGAGCTGTGCTTGAAACGAGTGGTGCAGCCGTGCAGCGGCGGTGGTGGAGGACCAGAGTGGCTTAGGTGCTCCGTTGGCGCGTTCACAGACAGGTGCTCCCGTTTTTGTCTCATTTGCGGCTGACGCGGGATTGTGGTGTGCTAGCTCCGTGCCTAGTATGAAGCTTACGACGCTAACACACAGCATGTTCACGTTTTTCCGCGCTATATGTCATTTGCATGGCGCCCGAGTTGAAAGCGAGACATATCTCTGTGTTCTTTGCTTTTGTGTTGTAAATTACTTTCTGTTGTGGAAGGTTTGGTAGTCTTATTACGCAAGGAGTGCGTACGTAAACATAAACACATATGAGCAATAAAAACAGCGCTAAACGACGGGACGAGTGAAAGGACACAGACCACAGCGCAATTGTCTGTGTCCTTTCACTCGTCTCGTCGTTTAGCGCCGTTTTTATTGCTCGTAATCATGAACCAACCAGCCCAAATGCGTACTCTTTTGCAGTATAAACACATATGTGTGTCTGAAATATTGAATTACCCATAATACCCTTTACGACTGATAAATGGGCTACACGGCCTGTGTGAATCAGCTACCGTATGTTGCGACGCTCTTCCGTGTGGTAGACTGACGTATGGTGCGCGTTTATTTCTGTACTGTCGTAAAAAACATTTGTTTATTCACTCAATACAAATGTACGGCTTCTTCGCCGCCGTACATTTTAGTTACGCGGTGAGGCATACTAAAAGTGGGAGGGGGCCGCTATCAGCCAGCATAGTATGTCCACTTAGGCGACCTGAGAGGCGGCGGGTGCACGAGTGTATAATTAAAGAACTCTTATTATGTCCAGTGACAGTGGCCCCTTTTCACTTTTAGTATGCTTCACCGCAGTAAATCATTGCTTAGGCTTCATCGCGAAATATTAGTGTTTTGCGAGAAAGATGATCGTAAAAAGCCAGATTATGCAACATTTTTTTGTAGCTTGCTACACCACAATACAGGGGTGTAAATAAGCATTGTGCAGTAAAGCATACTAAGAGTGGAAAGGGCACATAGGTTTACACTGTGCTCATTATTTTCAATTGTGACAAAATTTGCAAGTGCATCTGTGCTCGTGGTAAGCTTCATCGACTATTCATTGTACATCACACACTTATATTGCAGGGAAGCTTACTAAAGCACATGTGCCATTATGGTACGTGTTATTCACCTTCAATGCAGGAGCACAACGCGGATTCTCGCCCCTGCTTTTGGCTGGAGTGCACATACTCTTTGAGAATTGATTAATTGTTCATAAGTGCACTGGTACCTTGCTCTAAACTGGAGGGCTCAAGTTAGTATGGAAGCACAATTTTTATTAAGGGGCCAAGATGTTGCCGAGATGGTTGCAGCGCAGGTTTTTTTTCTCCCAGGCACCTTTTCTACTTGAAGCTTCCATTGCAGTGTTTTGAGCCTCTTTGAACGAGCACATAGTGTATATAAAAATTGGACACTGATTGCGAACATCACCTAAGTTCATGCCTATCTATAGTAAAAAGATTTAGCACGACCAGGCAAAATAAATGAAGGGGGTGGGCTGTAGCAATACTAAGTGTTAAATGGTGCTTTATCCTCTCCCTTGAGTTTTCTGTTTTTGTGCTTTTTATGGATCCTCTGCAGTAACCATGCGAGTGCCGAACTTGAGCTTGTTGGTTTCAAGTCTCATGGTTGTTACTAACAGAACAGTGTGATAAACGAACAATGGATTGGAGGCATCCGTTCACCTTGCTTGCCCCTTGGTGCTGCTTTCAAAGCACCGTAAGCATCCAGGCCAACTAGGAAGGGAGGTTTGTTGCAATTGCTTCTGAACTTTATTGCCCCCAAACCAACAGTGCTCTCCATGACAGATTTTGGACAGTACAATGCTTGCACCCAGCAAAGCCTTAAGAAGGAAGCATTCAGGATGGGGAGGGGGGGGGGGGTTCAAAATGGGCTTTTGAAGCTGGCAGCATTACTGAAGGGGCTTTGCCCATCTGTTCTTTTATGGATACACAAAGATAATTTCCTCTTTAAGAGGGATTGTTTCAGAGGTCGTTACATGGCAACAGTGTTGGGTGTTTAGTAGCTTGTCTTTGCCTACTGTTAATAACCTGTTTCTTCTCCAGTGCCCCTGTGAAGTGCCTACTTTTTGGACACAATGTGCTCTCCATGCATGCATGCATTTTTAGCTTGTAAAGGCGTCTATTACCCATTGCCTCAAGCTGGTCGTTGCTGATGTCACCCAAGAAGGCATTGGGGAGTATGGCAATGTAGGCTTACAAAACACTGTTGATACCAGTGAAACCAAATTATGGAGCTGCTGTTGTTTTTTTGTCCACTCCATCCTTGTTAGTTACAATGAGCGATGTCCGAACAGAAGGCATATGTAGTTGGTCATGCATAGCCTGTGCACTAAGACTTGTTGGCATGTTATGACCTTAGCACAGTGTTTATATGTAAAAACCTTCTGATGTGTTGATGACTTCCTTCTCTTTATCATACTTTGCCTGATGGAGCCAGCAAGTAGTGGGTCAACCAGATGTTCAACAGCCTTCCCACTAGTTTGGCCAGTCTCCTTTACCAGGGTGCTGCTCATAGATATCTGTTTTCTTGACCTTGCACTGCACTTCAAGCATGGCCACACCTGCTAAACCTATAGCATGCGATCAAAAAAGTGCTATACATCATGTTGCTCCAAACTCGCGACATGTGCTACATGGCCTTGATGAACACTCTCATTTATTTACGCCCTCATCGTACTGTACAAAGCTTCGCATAATAAGTGCGAGAATTAACATCTGCTAGTATTTCAGTGTTGTTCCTGTCCAGCTTGCTGAAAGCTATCCTCAGGGTTTCAAAAGCAAACGACTGCTGCTGGACAAGGGTCGCTACAACCACATATGTCACACAAAATGAAAAAGGCCACTGAGTATACAGGCGGTTTACTTCATATCCAACAAGCTTGGTTCTCCCTTTGCTAGTGAGTGAACTCAACTTGCCCCGAATACATGGCCAGTGACAAACTGTGTGCCAGATGTTGTGTCCCCTGCAAAGCTGAAGATGTGCATGAGATCCTGACACCCTGCAGCGGCTTCTACTCTGGACAAACAGGCTACTATAAAAACAACTGGCTTTGCTTATATGCTAATAACATGAAAACGGGCAGAAATGTGGCTATTCATTGGACCCAACTGCAGGTGCAAGCCACTCTTCCACCATTCATAGAAACTGGAGCTATACAAATGCAGATAAAGACAATGATGTTTGAAAGTAGTAGTGTTGAACTATATTCTGCACAAGCAATGCTACCTGCAGCACTCGTACCTTATAGCCACAATTCATGGCTGCACCACCGTGCAAAGGCACTATTGAATTAACTTCTATTATATTTATGGTGGCCATATATTGCAATTACATATCATCCACATTGTGTGCAATATGGTTAAATTTCAATTATGATAGCCATTCCTAATCTGAAATGCAACAAAAGAGCAAATATAGGCAACAAATTGCAATTCAAAGAGACAAAAGACAACCAGTGCACAGGGTAAGTGACAGACTTCCTTTCATTGAAAAACAAATGTGACATGTGTCATGCCACGAGCAGTAGGTAGCAATGTTTCACGCTTGGGTGACAGAGGCAAAACATAGCAAAATGCTACAATCACGCTGTAAAATGGCTTTGGACACAAGAAAACATCATATTGTACATAACGAAAGGCCAAGACTCTTTCTAAGAACAGTCTATGGCACCACATACTTGAAATGGTGTAAAAAATGTTGACATGCCCTACCCATCAAGAAAAAGCAACAAACACAGAAAACAAGCCCTATAATGCATTGTGCAGAGTCTGAAACCAACAAAAAACAACCCGAGAAAGGTTTCACTAAGTCTTTGAACGATTAAAGTTGTCAAACTGTCTCATCATTTCTTAATGAACCTGCACAGCTGAAAAGGAAGGAAAGCCCAATATCAGGGCTGCAGATAATGCCACCGAATAAATATACAACGGTACCTGTGGTTTAGTTGTGGTCTGTGGATAAACTTTTCTTGTTTAGAATGGTTTAGCGGATAGGGAAAAGATGACCATAAGAGCACCAGGTGTATGCATAGTCTACGCACAAAAAGCCACTACTTCCTTACTTTTTTTTCTCGCTACTACTATACATGAGTAATTAAGTGCTTTAATAGCACTGCTAACATCCTACTGCAAAACACAAAATTGGGCACCTTGTGGCATAAAGAAAATTGCAGTTTCACTCAATGTGAAACAATGATGCAGTAGCTGGTGAAATATGCAGTGTTTGTTGAAGTAAACACTTGCCAATGCAAGTCGGTAACCTCCTTAAAAAGTAAAATAAGTAAGAGTCGTATTTATTTGTGGGAGTTGTGCCTCCCAGTGTTGAAGTGGAAAGACTTGGATTTTCTTCCTCCTCTTTCATATCCGGACTTCACCACTGATCTACACCAAAACAACCCTTTAGCTTCTTACTGCTGAATTCATTTGGTTTTCTCAAATCTATATTTGGGCTACCCATTGCTAGATCTCGCGCTTTGCTTGAGGAAAACAAGACACCAACAGCTCCATCCAGTAAATCTGAGAAGCCAAGCACTAGAAGAATATTAATGAAGCAGGTGCACCCAATCATTGTAATCACATATAAGGAGAAAATTTAACATAGGACTGCCTTCACAAGTGGGAAGGTGATGTGTAAGAACTTGAAGGTGTGGATGCCAGCTCTATATACAGTACGCAGACTTTAAGCAGGTGTTAGCCAATGATGGCACCTGTTGGCTAGATCACGCTCTCCGGGATCAGTATTCACCACGACTGTACCTTCAGCAGAGTGCCTGAAATGTAATATTGTGGACTGCCACGCTTGTGACACGTGTACTTATCTTTATTGGGCGACCACGTTTGGCCGCCTAACAAATGTTATCGCAAAGCGCAGGACGCGCCTGCATGTAAAAGAAGTTTCTGGAATGTTATCGATGTTTCCGTCCACTGTCTTTCACTGCAACTTGTGTAATCTGATTGCATGTATGCGCGACGCGAATAGTGTAGAACTTTGTGGAAGACACGCGGGTCCCATCGGTTAATCTGGAACATTTCACGACTGATCTATAAAAGCCGACGCGCTTGACCCGCTGATCAGGTTTTCGACGATCGCCGAGCGTGTTCGCCGCTATCGTTGTGCTATAAGTGTAGCCTGTTTTGTGGGCACAGGTTCGCCCAATAAAAGTTAGTTTTGTCGTTCACAGTATTGCTACTGTGTTCTTTAACGTCACGACCACGTGACATCTGGTGGAGGTGCTAGTGCGTTCATGTACCGAACGCCCCAGCAAAGCCGCGATCCAAGCCCGAAGCCCGAGGACAAAACCGACATCGCCCAAGACCAGCGTGCTAGCCGCAGACTGCAAGGACTGCCCCCAGAGCACGGACTTCTACTTGAGACGACAAAGAAGATCGTGGCGAAGACAACCCCAATCGCTGCCCCAGCGTCCCCCGTTATCCTACAACACCCTCGGGACCCACCGACATTCCACGGAGCAGCGACTGAAGACCCGGAATCCTGGCTCGAGACCTACGAGCGAATCGCGACATTCAACAACTGGGACTCCGACGAGAAGCTGCGGCATGTCTACTTCGCCTTAGAAGACGCCGCCAGAACGTGGTTTGAGAACAGGGAGTCGGCCTTGACTACGTGGGACCTGTTCCGTAGCGGCTTCCTGCGCACCTTTACAAGTTTCGTGCGCAAGGAAAGGGCCGAAGCTATGCTGGACGCCCGAGTGCAGCTACCAAACGAAAACGTTGCCATCTTTACGGAAGAAATGAGCCGTCTGTTCCGCCACGCCGAACCGGATCTGGCCGAGGAAAAGAAAGTTCGCCTACTCATGCGTGGTGTGAAGGAAGAACTTTTCGGCGCAATGGTACGAAGCCCACCGACGACCGTAGCAGAGTTCCTTTGCGAGGCCACCGGCATTGAGAAGACACTGGAAATGCGGAACCGGCAATTCAACCGCCGCACGAACTCTACAAACTATGCAGGAATTCAATCGCTGGCCACCGACGGTCTGCGCGAGACTGTCAGAGTGGTCGTACGGGAAGAGCTGCAGAAGATGTACCCTAGGTCGCAGCCTCAGGTAGCCTCAATCGCCAAAATCGTCAAAGATGAGCTTGAGCGATCCCTTGGAGTTCCTGAGATGCAACCAGAATCACCGCAGCCCTAGCCGGAAGCGATGACCTACGCCGCCGTCGCCCGCCGCCAAGGCCCCCCTGCACGACCGCGCCAGGCACCTTTAACGCCACACTTCCGTCGTCCACCGCCGCCGCCGCCAGCACGCCCGCCCAGCGCCGCTACGCGAAGAAGACGGACATTTGGCGCGCTCCTGACCACCGCCCACTCTGCTACCACTGCGGAGAAGCTGGTCACGTCTGTCGCCGATGCCCATACCGGCAAATGGGACTGCGAGGGTTCGCCGTTAATGAGCCGCGACCACAGCTTGGTGAACGACCTCGCGATATCACCGACTACCTCGCCGCCACTCAGTGGAGCGCTCGACGACCGTCCCGTTCGCCGTCACCAGGCCGCTACCTGTCACCGCAGCGCCGACCATACACTGGCCCAGCCCGGGGCCGCTCTGCGAGCCCATATCCGGAAAACTAAAAGCAGCAAGCGATGGAGGTGCGGTTGCTGTTCGTCGAACTGACGAAGATCCTCCGCCGCCGCTGAAGACGACGAAGAGACCATCTCGACGACATAATAACGACACACCACCGACCCGACGAAGTCAGGAAGCCAAGACTACACCGATCAAAGACGACTTGACGACGCGACGCAGCCGTGATCCGACGCCAAGACCTAACTGCAACGCCAGACTAAGAACCACCGACCTCGATGTGCTTCTCGACGGCCACGCAGTTACCGCCTTAGTGGACACAGGGGCTGATTACTCCGTCATGAGTGAACACATCGCCGCCCAGTTGAAGAAGGTTAAGACTGCATGGCAAGGCCCTCAAATTCGCACCGCTGGAGGACACCTGATTACGCCGACTGGAATCTGCACGGTGAGGATAACCATTCATGACCGGACTTACCCTGCCACCTTCGTTATCCTCCAACAGTGTTCTCGAGACGTCATTCTCGGTATGCACTTCCTGAACCAACACGGCGCAGTCATCGACCTGAAGTCGAATCAATAACGCTGTCGGAAGATAAAGCGATACCGCCGGAGAGCCCTCGCAGTCACCACGCCTTGAGTGTGCTCGAAGACCAAGTGAGCATCCCGCCTCGCTCCAGCATTGTTATTTCGGTCGGCACCGAAATACGCGCTGACGTAGAAGGTGTCATCGAAGGCGACCAACGTCTCCTGCTAGACCATGAAATTTGCGTCGTAAGAGGGATCGCTTGACTGCATGGAGGGCAAACTGAAGTGTTTCTGACAAACTTCAGCCAGGAGTTCAAGCACATCAACAAGGGCACGACGATCGCGTACATCGAGGAAAATTTGGAAACCAGTAATGCGTTTGTCCTCTCGGATTCCGCCGCATCTACCCCGACGACGACGGTTCCGGAACCAGACTACGACATTAATCCAAGTTTCCCCGTGATTAAGCAACAGCAGCTCAGAAGTCTGCTGCGACGATACAAAGGCTGCTTTTCGACGTCATCGAGGATTCGACAAACACCAGTCGCCAAGCATCGCATAATCACCGAGGAGTGCGCTCGACCACTCCGCCAGAGCCCTTACCGAGTTTCGCCGCGAGAACGTGCAGCTATAAGAGAACAAGTCGACGAAATGCTGCGCAACGACATCATCCAGCCGTCGAAAAGCCCGTGGGCATCCCCTGTTGTCCTAGTAAACAAAAAGGACGGAACCCTACGTTTCTGCGTCGAATATCGTCGTCTGAACAAGATCACGAAGAAGGACGTATACCCCTCCCACGGATAGATGACGCATTGGATCGGCTCTGCAACGCAAAATAATTCTCGTCGATGGACCTCAAGTCTGGCTACTGGCAAATAGAAGTCGATGAGAGAGATCGCGAAAAGACCGCCTTCATCACCCCAGACGGCCTCTACGAGTTCAAGATTATGCCATTCGGACTGTGCTCGACGCCTGCAACGTTCCAGCGCGTCATGGACACCGTATTAGCAGGATTGAAGTGGCAGACCTGTCTCGTTTACTTGGATGACGTCGTCGTCTTCGCCGGAAATTTCGACGATCATCTGAAGCGGCTTGCGACAGTACTAGAGGCCATCAAGTCGTCAAGGCTTACTCTGAAGCCGGAAAAATGCCGCTTTGCTTACGATGAGCTTCTGTTCCTAGGCCACGTAATCAGCAAATCTGGTGTCCGTCCAGACCCGCAAAAGACAGTTGCAATCGCACAGTTCCCGCAACCCATCAACAAGAAGGCAGTTCGTAGATTCCTTGGCATGTGTGCCTACTACAGGCGCTTTGTCAAGGACTTTTCACGCATCGCCGAGCCGTTGACACATCTAACTAAATGTGATGTTGAATTCAAGTGGGAAACTCCGCAGGCCGACGCATTTGAAGAACTCAAACGACGCATGCAGTCGCCGCCGGTACTTGCGCACTTCGATGAGTAAGCCGATAGAGAAATCCATGCTGACGCCAGTAGCCTAGGCCTCGGTGCCGTTCTAGTCCAGAGGAGAAACGGCTTCGAACGCTAGCCGGTCGCTGACAAAAGCGGAAGGCAACTATTCTACGACCGAAAATGAATGCCTCGCCATCGTTTAGGCTACAGCTAAATTTCGCCCTTATCTTTATGGCAGGCCATTCAAAGTCGTCAATGACCATCACGCGTTGTGTTGGCTAGCGAATATAAAGGACCCTTCAGGACGCCTGGCGCGGTGGAGCCTCAGACTACAAGAATACGACATCACTGTAACCTACAAGTCCGGTTGAAAACACTGCGATGCCGATTGCCTATCACGCGCCCCCATTGACCCGCCGCCGCGAGACGACGAGAATGACGACGCCTTCCTTGGAATGATAAGCGCAGAAGACTTCGCTGAACAGCAACGGGCAGACCCGGAGATAAAAAGCCTCGTCGAATATTTGGAAGGGCACACCGACGTTTTCCCCAAGGCATTTAAGTGCGGATTATCTTCCTTCACGCTTCAAAACAATGTACTCGTGAAGAAGAACTTCTCACCAGTCCGCGCCAACTACCTTCTTGTTGTCCCGTCAGGACTGCGTCCAGAAGTATTGCACGCCCTACATGACGATGCGACAGCTGGACACCTCGGATTTTCCCGGACACTATCGAGGATACAAGAAAAGTATTATTGGCCGCGCCTGACCGCCGACGTCGCCCGTTATGTCAGAACATGCCGAGACCGTCAGCGACGCAAGACACCGCCGACCAGGCCAGCCGTATTACTACAGCCAATCGAGCCTCCTTGCCGACCATTCCAGCAGATCGGGATGGACTTGCTGGAACCCTTTCCGACGTCAATAACCGGAAATAAGTGGATCGTCGTGGCGACAGACTACCTCACCCGCTTCGTGGAAACTAAAGCACTGCCGAAAGGCAGCGCAGCCGAAGTGGCGAAATTCTTTGTCGAAAACATCCTGCTTCGACATGGCGCCCCAGAAGTCCTCATCACCGACAGAGGAACGGCCTTTACAGCGGAGCTCACCCAAGCCATTCTGAAATAGTCAGACAAGGCGCAGGAGGACAACGGCTTACCACCCGCAGACGAATGGTCTTACGGAGCGGCTGAATTAGACTCATGCTAGCGACATGCCGCGATGCTAGCGATGTACGTCGACGTCGAACACAAGACCTGGGATGCCGTCCTGCCGTACGTAACATTCGCTTACAACACGGCGGTGCAAGAAACAACACAGCTCACGCCGTTGAAGCTGGTCTACGGCAGGAACCCGACGATGACGCTCGACGCCATGCTGCCGCACGTCACTGACGAAGAAAATCTTGACGTCGCTACCTATCTCCAGCGCGCCGATGAAGCCCGACAGCTCGCCCGCCTGCGGATAAAGGGCCAGCGAAGGACCGACAGCCGACACTACAACCTTCGACGACGCTTCGTCGAGTACCAGTCCGGTGACCGTGTTTGGGTATGGACCCCGATACGCCGACGAGGACTCAGTGAGAAACTACTGCGACGCTATTTCGGACCCTACAAGGTCATCTGACGTATTGGCGCACTGGACTATGAGGTCGTGCCAGAGGGCATTTCGAATTCAAAGCGGCGCCGCGCACGATCTGAAGTGGTCCTCGTGGTGCGCCCTAAACCCTTTTATTGACGCTGACGCACTTCCTTATTTTGTTGTTTTCTTTGCTACGAGTGCTTCTTTTTTATTACTTTCGTTTGTTTGCAGCATCGGGTCGATGCCTATTAAGAGGGGGCAATGACACGTGTACTTATCTTTATCGGGCGACCACGTTTGGCCGCCTAACAAATGTTATCGCGAAGCGCAGGGCGCGCCTGCATGTAAAAGAAGTTTCTGGAATGTTATCGATGGTTCCGTCCACTGTCTTTCACTGCAACTTGTGTAATCTGTTTGCATGTATGCGCGACGCGAATAGTGTAGAACTTTGTGGAAGACACGCGGGTCCCATCGGTTAATCCGGAACATTCGACGACTGATCTATAAAAGCCGACGCGCTTGACCCGCTGATCAGATTTTCGACCATCGCCGAGCGTGTTCGCCGCTATCGTTGTGCTGTAAGTGTAGCCTGTTTTGTGGGCACAGGTTCGCCCAATGAAAGTTAGTTTTGTCGTTCACAGTATTGCTACTGTGTTCTTTAACGTCACCACCACGTTACACTTGATCGTATGCTTAAATCCTCGCAGCACGATGAGAACTGTATTTGCAATATTCTAGCAAGAAATTTGGGAATTCCAGTGACAACACGAGTAGGCGTCAGAACAACCAGGGGAGTTAGCCCATAGCAGCTATTGCTGTAAAAAAGAAGACTGGCATAAGCACAAGAATTGAGATGGGCATACTACATGCCTTTGTTCTGGCAGTGGTCCACTACTTTGGTTCTACAGTTAATGATCGCCACTGTCAATGGACATAACAAGAGTTCTTTAATTATACACTCGCGCACCCGCCGCCTCTCAGGTCGCCTAAGCGGACATACTATGCTGGCTGATAGCGGCCCCCTCCCACTTTTAGTACGCTTCACCGCGTAACTAAAATGTACTGCGGCAAAGAAGCCGTCCATTTGTATTGAGTGAACAATTGGTTTTTACAACAGTAGAGAAATAAACGCGCACCATGCATCATTCTACCACACGAAAGAGCGTCTCAAAATACGGTAGCTGATTCACACAGGCCGTGTAGCCCACTTATCAGTCGTAAAGGGTATTATGGGTAATTGAAAATTTCAGACACACATACGTGTTTATTTTTACGTTCGCACTCCTTGCGTAATAAGACTCCCAAACCTTCCACAGTAGAAAGTAATTTACAATACACAAACGCAAAGAACACAGAGATATGTCTCGCTTTCAACTCGGGCGTCATGCAAATGACATATAGCGCGGAAAAACGTGAACATGCTGTGTGTTAGCGTCGTAAACTTCATACTAGGCACGGAGCTAGCACACCACAATCCCGCGTCAGCCGCAAATGAGACAAAAACGGGAGCACATGTCTGTGAACGCGCCAACGGAGCACCTAAGCCACTCTGGTCCTCCACCACCCCCGCTGCACGGCTGCACCATTCGTTTCAAGCACAGCACACCAAACACACATTCAGCTAGGAGAATGCCAGCAAACTTTAGAGCAGTACCAACTAGCCCAACAAGCCACTCTCATGAACACATTCAGCGCTGAACAGTGGGCGGTCGACGCAGTTGCATTTACATGACTTGCAGCGAGCAGCACATCCCTTGATGCCCGTAAGCAAAGTCGGACACGGCGATGCCGGATCGCGGTTCGCAGAACTGCGCTGTCGAGGCGCTAGGCCACTTTAATATTTCAATTGTCACCACCGCCAGGTTCTCAAGAAAGCACGGGTCACACAACGCAGATTCTGTACTGCCGGAGCTCACCGAGGCCAAAGCCGCTCTGCCGCACCGCCACTACTCACGGCTTTCCGCCAAGTAACACAGAACCTACAACCAACACACAAGCAACGCACGCACAATCACATGAGCAATGTTGAACAACGCGCGGTCCAGAGAACGATCACGCCGAGGACGAACACGCCACGGCGTCGCTCGGCGCCAGCATCGCGCCTTCTCAAACATCCCTAAACGATGCTTTCCCTAGGCACCTAGGATCAGGTCACGTGAGGGATTTTGTACGACAAATAGACGCACGCCTGCCAGTTTGGTGGCTAGAGGGGGGCAGTCCGGGCGCCTTATCCGCGCCATGGAGGAGGAGCGCGCGGAACGCGGTGAAAATTTAGCTACCGCTAGGGCCACTGCTGTGTTCAAAGGTGCAAATGCGGTTGTTTGCTTTAAATCAGGGGTACAATCAGGACTCGACGGGAACCAAAGGTCAGTGGGTCGCCTCGCATTGGGCGCTCACGGGAAGACTACAAATGAAGCTGTGCAAGGGGATATGGGCTGGACTAGTTTTGAAGTGAGGGAAGCTCGCAGTAAAATTGAGTATGAAGAACGGCTGAGGAATATGGAGGAAAGTAAATGGGCTGGGAGAGTGTTCAGGTATCTGTACAGGCAAAACATTGATTCACAGTGGAGGAAAAGAACTAGGAAGCTTACCAGCAAGTATGCGGCCTGTGGGGTGGGCAACACAGCAACAAAGAAGGTCAAGCGGAAAGTCAGAGAGGCTGAATTAATCTCATGGGTGGTGGCAATGGAAAAGAAACCTGCCATGAGTAACTACTTAAGGGGAAAAAACGAAATTAGGAAAGAAACCATTTATGATAACTCAAAGGGAAGCTCATTACTTTTCGAAGCGAGATCGGGATGCCTTAGAACACGCACGTATAAAGCGAGATATAAGAAGGAAAAAGAAGCATGTGCTTGCTGCGGTAAAGCTAGGGAAACGACGGAGCATATTTTATTAGAATGTGAAGACATCTATCCAGCGGTCGATTTAGGCACCACTGGCCTCCTTGAAGCCCTTGGGTTCAGCGGGAGCAGTGGTAAAGCAAACAGGTCCGCAATAGACATCAGTAAGAGGCGATTGGAGGATTGGTGGAAGAAAAGTAGGGAAACGACAAAGGACGGAGATGTACAAAAGCACAGTTCGCAATAGGGTATCAGAAAATTTGGACGTGGTAGTTCATAGTGTTTTTTTTTTTTCTCATGGGTTAACCTAGGTAGGATATTAGGCAGCATAGTAGCAAGAGCTTGGTGGCGCAAGCCACCGCCCCGTTCCAAAGGGGACGCTCATAACATCCATCCATCCATCCGTGCCACTCTTGCGACGGCCGGGCACTGACTAGGCTTCGCCGGCTGCGTTGGCGCTTCGCTGTCGCCTCTGCCGTCGTTTGTGAAATTTGTCTGCAGTGTTGGGCCGTCGCGTTGCCACGCGAGGAATGGACTCTTCAGGTTCAGACTTTTGGATGTAATGAACCATGCCGTCAAGCTGCTGAACTACGTGCTTTGTGCCTGGATGCAAAGGTGGGTATCGACCTTCCTCGCAAAAGCTTTCTGTACGTGTTTAAAGCCCCAACTGATGTCTTGCAAAGGGAGCAATGGGCCCGAATTATTAAACGGGCTGACAAAGAGCTTGCCAACGACAGCGTGGTTTGTGAACGGCACTTCGACGAAAGATTCGTATAAAGGACCTACCGGCACACAATCAACGGTGAGGTTTTGGAATTGCCGCGCGATCGTCCGCATCTGAAAGAAGACGCCGTGCCCACTGTGTTCCTTGCGGCACCTAAGTTGCACGAAGAAAGCTCCGATGAAAAGGAAAGAGAAATATATGCGAGCAGCGTAGACCTGCTGCAAACCGGCAAAAGCTGAACGCAATCAACAGGCAAGACGCCCAGCAAGAAGACGGCGCAGCGCACACGCAGCTACTCCCGGAGCCAGATACATCAGATATCATTGCCTCAGATACACATCACGCCGTGGAACTTGAGCGTGTGTGTCATAACGTCTGCCTACCTGATGCAACATGGAATAAGGTAACGTTTGCAAGTGAACGTTACAGTGTGTTTTTCGGAGTCTGTGAGCTCGAGGTTCGAGCAGGTTGACCACATCTCGCTGCCGAATTTAGTGAAATTCAACTCAGAAAGCAACCAACCCGAATCGTTGTGTTGCTCTGTATTCCTCAGGGGCCAATTGCGCTCACAGTGCACTGTTTTTTCGCCGGAGGAAGCGTGCTCGACAGCACACATGCACTTGTATTGTGTGGAGGTTGCGGTGTGAAACCATACAAGCAAGGAAGATATATATCTTTTGCTAGGTATTACTTTTCTATCAAGTGCACTTACGTATGTAAAAGTAACAGCCCCTGCATTCATTGCAAATACTTGAGAAAACTGCTGGAGAATCGATTTTCACGTAAGCGACGGAACAAGAGAGAAACAGTAAAAAAAAATGAATGCAGATGTTCGGTGCAACAGAGCCCTGACTGTAGCATTGCCATTTCTACTCTAAAAATATAAGCTCTCCAAGGAAAAGAGAAAATTAAATTTAAATGATTTCAACACTGAACAAAACCTTTGAGAGCGAAAAATAAACACGCTACACCCGAACCATTGCTTATTACAAGAGAAAATATTAAGCAGTTTACACTCCAAACAAAGCCCATGAAGAAACACTGAAGACATAGTTTGACTGTGCGCTCACGTAAATGGGTAATTCAAATGAAGTTGGCGAAACATGTCAAATCTGGTCAATGCTGAGAAACAGGTAATTATAAACTAAACGCCGCTTGCCAGTTGCGTCTATGAGAAACATTGTGGCTTTCGTTTATGTTAAGTAGCACCATTTAAAATTTCAAACGCATGCTTTTTAACGAACTAACAAAATGACTAGTTCATGTCCTGTTAACACGGACGCGGCGTGTAATTATGTGAAACAAGGAGGAGAGTAAAAACATCAGGCCCAACGTGAAACCGCCCAGCGCCGCTGGCACCTTTCGCACAGCCAGCGCCATCTACTGGGGCCGCCATGTTTCATCGCAAATTTGTGCACCTCTCCGCTCTCGCCCGTCACACTACGCCCCTCTAGTCACCATACTGCCAGTGAAAGACTACATCCTCACTGCATTTTGAAAAATTCTGATAAAAAATGTTCCACGGCGTTTTCCGCGTTACCACTTCTTGATTACGCACTCTGACCGGTTAACTTTCCATTGCATTAAAAAATAGGTACCATGAAAATTGCTTCTCAGCTCTTTAATATTCAGATTTAAGAGTGGAATGTGATAGCATTCAAAGATCCCTGACTGCTTCTCACGCTTCCCGGCAACTGCAGCGTATGCAACCGTAATGTTTACCTGCAAACGCTGGAGGCGAACAATATGCACGAAGGCGAGCTTTCTAGTTCTTTCTTTTTTCCACTCGCACGGCAGGCGCTGCCGCTGCTGCGGAGGCGAGTGCCATCCGGATGGTGCTGCATGGAACTGAGCGGGGCGAGCCGCTCCTACTTGGCAGTAACCGCTTGTCATCGTTTTTTTTTCTTGTGTCCCCTGTCCTGCTTCGCGCTGCACCACTCAGTCTCATGGAAAACTGATTAGCCCAAACAATCGACCCCCCCCCCCCCCCTATAAGACGTCGAATGGCAGCTGGAAAAGGGGTTTCTGTTCGAGGTTCCGCTTAACAAACATGTTTCCTTGTATATTCAAATTACAGTTCGACGCTACCATGTCTGTAGGTTGAGTATAAGTCGTACTTTACGAATTTTCTGACGCGTTTTACTTTGAGAAAATCAATTACTTCAGTAGTGCATATGCGCCAGCCGAAGGGCCTACCTGGTTTGGGATCATTTTTCTCACACGCACAACGGCATCGATGCCGGGTTTTCTACGACATGGAGCCCTTAAAGCCCGTCGCGTTAAATTTCATTTCGCACACAAAGGAAAATGGCAGTAAAAAGCTTACAGTGAGAAACACGGACTAGGTCGAAAACTGTGCCCAGCGCGATACTTCAAACAGATGCCTTCGCCTTGGACACACTGGAACGTGTCATCTACCCGTGCTTCCCCTCCTTCATGTCGGCGCCACTATCGCCCAACCATATTGCTCTCCGTTCATCAGCATAGCCATGTTAGTACAGTGTACTGTGAAACACCCTCCACTCCCAGGATCATCCTGATGCCCGGTGATTGGGACGTGTCAGGATAAGACAAAGATGAGACGACATTGCTGGAGTAAATGTTAGCACGGTGAAGCACTGTGTAAATTTAAGTGCGTCAAGGATAAAATCATCGCCTCAAAGAACGATGCACTGAGGGGGACGGGGGCATTTCGCGCACACATGCACAGCCGCGCTGCTGGCTCAGCCGGCTAAAACATAGCCTTCAAGATTTGTTTCTATTCTATGAGAGTAACCTATGGAGCGTGGATTAAGGTGCCACTCATAGCGTAAACAAAGCCAAGTCGCAAATTTTCAGTAGCCCAAATATAGCCACGTAGCCAACTCGCCAAAGTCGACGCCAAAAATATTTTTCTGTAGCCCAATTTGGCTATATATAGCCAAACCTGGCAACATTGCTGCGATGTGGACAATTGGCACTATTCTGGACATTCCGCCATTTTCTTTGATGCGTGACGTAGGCGCGACGCAAACAAAATGGCGCTGCTGGCCCCGATTTGCTTACGTAACGTGACGCCAACTTGACGTTTCGCCCAAAAAATTGAAATGAAGGCACTGAATATAGCGTTATCGGTAAAGCAAAACAGTTTTCCGCCGCAGTAAAAATAAAGCAGCTATCTTAAAGCATATGATTATTCCGTCGAAAACGCTTCTTGCTTCCGTCGTCTGCTGCGTACAAGCCATCGTCTGCTTCAATAACTAGGATGCGTGTCCCCGGAAAATGGAATAAGCCATCACATGTTGCTGCCAACGCGCTCGTTTTCTTGCTTGAGACAACATACGCGACCTACCAGTGGTGATGCGCGCACGTTCTAGGCCACGTTATCGCTATCTCGTAAAACGCAAGTGACTCAGTCCGACTCGGTTGGCTGAGAAACGGCCGAATATCACCGATAGCGTTGCGCGCACCTGAGATATCCACTAGAGCGACGCAAGCGCCGGCGCTGCCATCTCTTGTTCATTTCGCTGGCTACTCGTACCGAGGGAGGAAACTTCAAGGCGCCGCCTTGCGTACATTTCTTTTCATAAATTAGAAAGAGGCCGTTGTCATAACTTTTCATTGTGCGAAAAGGCATTAATCTTGATTACAATACAAATGCAGCAGTGAAAAGGGGACAACATTGCCGAAAGTTTGCTATGTTCAACCAATATTATTTCGTATAAACGCGTTCTTTTAAAAAATGATGGCCCCAACTACAAATGCCAACACCACCCGAGAGCGATGCAACTACTATGAGCACGCGTTATGAACAAAAGATTTTCGTGGTGCCAAATGACGGGGAAAATGTGGCGATACGCATTCCTCTCGGCAGCCATTTCATATGGCTGCTCATTAGCATAATTTGCGCGGCTCGTCGCAGCAAAAATTATGGCGGAAAGTCTCAGCAATGGCGGCCCAGCGCAACGTCACGCATCGTCAAAATGACGTTTACGAAACAGCCCTTCCTGTAACGCTCCTCACGAGATATTCCTTCAACCAATCAGCAAGCTGGCATGGCGCATATCTTGGATCGCCACCACATATTCGCGCAATTGCAGATGCATTGCACTGGCTTCTGCACGCTGCCACTCGCATTCTTTTTGAAGCGCTAACATCGCAGTATATCTGCCAAGTACCAAAAAATTGTATTAGTCCACAAAATTTGCAGCTCCACGTCACGTTTCGTCATCTTGATGAAACCGCAAAATGTCGTTTCGCAAAACTTCCGTTTTCCGGCACAAATTTCAAGGCACGTGAGCTCTCCACAGCCAATCAAAGCGTAAACATGGCGGATAATGGCGGCCGTGCAGCCGCCATGCGTGTCCAGAATAGCGCCCAAAGTGCTCATCTGCGTGGGCTCCCTATCTGAAAGCGATCTGCGACGTGGACAAAGTGCGCGCCTGCGCAGGCACCGTATCTGGAAAGCAATCTGCGATGTGAAGAAAGTTTCCGCTTGCGCGGGCCTCATCTTCAGTATGATCTGCGATGTGGACAAAGCGTGCCCAGTGCCGCTAGCTCATGTGCTGTGCTTTCGACGTTTAGTTCGCTTTGAAGTGAGAGACAGCATTAGCTCGCTGCTGCTGCTGTGCATGCCTGGCTTAATTTGCTATCGCAATCGATGCTTCTCCTTTCGGGTGACACTGCGACTTTTCTTTTTTTACTTTGCACGTTCATCACTGACTCCTTGCAACATACTGTATTTACTCGATTTTAACATGCCCTCGATTGTAACGCACACCTGTTTGCCGTGACGTATAGAAAGAAAAGTCCTTTTCATTACTGCGCACCTCATTCTTTCATGCAGAAATACAGCTTTCTCTCATTTGAAAAAAAAATGAAGATTTACTCCCAATGCACTAAAGTTGCGATAAATAAAAAAGTCGCAGTTTCGTGCGAAAAGCGAAGCATCGATTACTATACCAAATTAGTACACAGCTATACGAAAAGTAAGGGTAGTAGTTTTATCGGCCATATAAGCTTTTAAACATTTGCTTACTAAGTAAATTAACAAGCATGGTGTCACGTGCACATAATCATGAACATGTTTCACTCATTGACCGCGGAAACTCCCTAAATGCTGGAGTGAATAAGTGCAGTAGCAGCGACAAGAACACAGCGCGGTGCGCCTAGATGCATAGACTCTTGTCTCCGCTACAGATCGCTTTCGAGATAAGGGCCGCATGGCCGTGCTGTACCTAGCCGCCGTCGGTGTAGGACACATCTCCTGTTTGCGCCAGTCCCGCATGCAAGTTTAGAAAACTCTGAACACCCGTGATGCGGCCCAATTTCCGTCCGTCCCTCCACACGCGTGATCACTTTCCTTTTAATTGTGGCATCGTGATGAACATGTCTTTGCAGTCGGCACTTCCATGCTAATAGAGCAAACGCAGAAAACGGGAAGATGGCCAGAGCGGCAGTTTAAGCCAAAGGAGCATTGGGTAAGCACACATACTACCGGCAGCTAGGCTCGAAGCACGTATGAGGCAGCCATATTGAGTCGATGGCGATATGATATTGCAGATTTAGGGTCGTACTCGATTATAACGCGCACAGAATTTTGGGCCCGCTTCATCGGAAAAAAAGTTCGCATTAGATTCGAGTAAATACAGATTCAGGTGCACGTTAAAGAACTCCAGGTGGTCAAAATTTCCGGAGTCCTGCACCACGGCATTCCTCATAATCGGAAAGTGGTTTTGTCGCGTAAAATCCCATAATATTTCTTTTTCGAGTTAATACAGTAGTTGTTAGAGATCGCGACGAAAGTTTCAGAAGTGAGGCGTTTCGGTTATTACAGACTTCAGATAAAACGGTAGTTTTTTGTCGGATAATCAGGGTCCGTTATAACGAGACTCAACTGTAGTACTGCGGAAACCCGCCATATATTTATTCAAGCTCCATGTATTTATATCCCCCGCAGGGGCGTCTGCGTAAGCAGGCGTTGGGTGTGTTGTGACACCACGGACCCGAGCACATGAGGGTTGGACCCTCCCGCGTGTAGCCGTGCGCGGCTTAGCCGTGTCTGGGAAAAAGGGGATCGTTGGGGTTGAGCCGATGCTGGGCGTTTGGACCTTTAAGGCCCACCGGCGGAGGCAACACACCCCTTTGGCCTCTGCTTCACATAGACGGCACCCCCGGACTGACCCACCCGGGGGAATCGGTAGTTGCCTTTTCCTGTCTTTCTCTCCCTCTGGCCTTCGTCTTTCTCTCACTTTTCATCTTTCCTGTCTTCTCCTAGCTTCTCTTTACTTCCAATTTTTCCAGGCAGCAAGGGTTAACCTTGTGTGAATAGCCAACCTAGGTTATTTCATATTTGGTTATAGTGGTAACGTACTGCTGGCGTTTGCAGGCCCTGTTTTTCAGGCCCTGCAGCGTCCCCTTGTAGGACTCCACGGTGGGTGGGTGGCGTTACTGCCGAAATTTCACATATATTTATGGATAGCTCCTTTCCTCCACTCCCTGATCGCCCTCAGAAAAGAGGGCGCACCGATGAAGTTTTTCAATTTTTCGGACGCCAAGTCCACAACTTCCCACGTTTCCACGTAGTTCACTCGGAAAAACCCGGCAAACCAGTGCGCACTATTTCACCGTTCCTTGTATCAGACTCTGACTGATGTTTTTGGGGCCGGTTATAAGGCGACCAGGATGGCAAGCGGTGATCTCCTCCTAGAGCTCCGCGATAAGAAACAATACGAGAAACTGCCTAAGCTTGCGTCATTTGGGGATAACCAACTAACAGTAGCCCCGCACCGTACTATGAACACCACCCGCGGCGTTGTGTCGGACGATGACTTGCTCGAGCTCACTGAGGCCGAACTCTTGGAGGGCTTCAGTGAACAGAATTTAATCAATGTGAAAAGAATTAATATTAGGCGAGATGGCAAAGAAATCCAAACCAAGCACTTGATAATCACCTTCGGATCTAGTGTCCTGCCCGAGTCAATCGAGGCAGGGTATATCAAGCTCCGTGTTGGCCATATGTGCCCAATCCGCTCAGATGTTTCACATCCCAACGTTTCGGCCACAGTTCGCAGAGCTGCCGAGGCCGTCAAACCTGTGCGAAGTGCAGTGCCCACGAACATACCTCTGAAGCTTGTGAGAACACTCTCCATTGTGTAAACTGTGAAGGGCAGCACGCCGCATACTCGCGGTCGTGCCCATCCTGGAAAAAAGAAAAAGAAATTGTGACGATAAAAGCCGAGGAAAATATTAGTTTCAAGGAGGCACGCAGGCGAGTATCCTACCTGCCCAAAAGCACATTTGCCGAAGTGGCGCGTCAGGGGGCAGCGCCACAACGGTCTCCGGCGACTGTCCGTCTCACACCCAGTGAGGCGGCAGAAACGCCATCCGCCCCCCCTGGCGGCTGCAGCTAGCGCTGCTACGCCAACCACGCAGAAGGGGCCATCTACCTCCGGACAGGTGACCTCAAAGGCCTCGTCCAACGTGCCGAGGCCTTTACGCGAAACAAAGCGCTCGGAAGAGCGCCCGTCCAGTGCCTCGCAAGAGGCGATGGACACAACCACCAGCAAGACGGCGCCACCAGCGCCTAAGGAGCGGCGAGGCACTCTCGATCGCTCCAAAAGAGACAAAAATCCCCTCACGGCGCCTGAAAAACGCCCGTGATCTAATCCTTATCTCTTAAGCACACAGCACCCAATACATTATCATAATGGAAACACAAATACTACAGTGGAATGTACGAGGACTTTTACGTAACCTCGACGACATTAAAGAACCGTTACACAAACATAATCCAAGGTTGCTGTGTGTTCAAGAGACACATCTGAAACCCACACAGACAAACTTTTTACGTCAGTACATAATCTATCGCAAAGACCGCAACGAGGCTAACGCCTCCGGCGGTGTTGCAATATTTGCGGAAAAATCTGTAGCTTGTCAACAGATTGCCCTCCAGACGCCACTTGAGGCCGTATCGGTTCGGGCAATCCTTTTTAACAAACTGGTGACTGTGTGCTCTATATACATACCGCCTAACTGTCGCCTGGAAAAAACCGATTTCCATAATCTAATTAATCAGCTTCCTGAACCCTACATACTCGTCGGTGATTTCAATGCCCACAACACGATGTGGGGAGATTCGCGATGTGATGCGAGAGGTAGATTAATTGAAAATTTCCTTTTGACCTCTAGTGCCTGCCTGTTTAACAAGAAGGAGCCGACGTATTACAGTGTCCAACACAACACATATTCAGCAATAGATTTAGCAATTGGTTCTGCCTCTCCTGGAATGTTCCGTGATCAATAATTTGTATGGAAGTGACCACTTCGCTCTGATTTTAAACCTGATAACTTTGCATGAGAACCCGCCGCATATTCCTTGATGGAAATTAGCATCGGCGGATTGGGAGCATTTTAAAGAATCATCTTACTTATCACCAGATTTTATAAATAATTTTACTATGGATGATGCCATTGCATATTTTACCGCTTTTATTATTGATTTAGCCGAGAAGTTTATTCCACAGACGAATGGTGGTTCACTAAGAAGACGTGTTCCCTGGTGGAACGAAGACTGTAGGGAGGCACGAAAGAGACAGAACAAGGCATGGGGCGTATTGCGCAGATCGCCTAATGCCGAAAATCTAATTCACTTTAAACAGATTAAATCACAGGGAAGGCGGACACGACGTCAGGCAAAAAGAGAAAGCTGGGTGAGGTTCCTCTCCGGCATTAATTCATACACGCAGGAGGCAAAAGTGTGGGATGGCTTGAGAAAGCTACAAGGGCAACAAATCCATCCAATGCCTCTGGTGAACGACCAAGGGGATACCTTGCAAGACCAGGCAGACTCTCTTGGGGAACACTGTGAGCATGTGTCGAGCTCAATACATTATTCTGAATCTTTCCTTAGATATAAAGAAATAGAAGAGCTTAAGCCAGTTGTACGTAAATGCAGACACGACGAAGCGTATAACCGGCCATTCAGTATTGCAGAGTTGAGAGCTGCCTTGATCTCATGCAACAGCAATGCACCGGGACCTGACCGAGTGATGTATGACATGATCAAAAACTTGTACACTGACACACAAGTTACACTACTCACACTCTTCAACACTATTTGGGCTGCCGGATACCTTCCGCACACATGGAAAGAAGCAATTGTGGTCCCTGTTTTGAAGCAGGGGAAAGACCCATCCCTGGCGGCAAGTTATCGCCCGATAGCTCTTACAAGCTGCCTGTGCAAGCTGTTTGAAAAAATGATTAATCGCAGACTCATACATTTCCTTGAATTCAACAATATACTTGATCCTTATCAGTGTGGCTTCAGAGAAGGCAGGTCGGCAACAGATCATCTTGTACGCATTGAAGGATATGTTCGTGATGCATATGTACATAAACAGTTCTTCTTATCAATATTCCTTGACATGGAGAAGGCGTATGACACAGCATGGCGTTACGGCATCTTGCGAGACTTGTCGGTAATTGGCATCTGTGGAAATATGTTTAAAATAATTGAAAGCTATTTGTCACATCGCATCTTCCGCGTGAAAATCGGCAACGTATTGTCGCGACCTTTCACACAGGAAACAGGTGTACCCCAAGGAGGCGTGCTTAGTTGTACGCTCTTTATTGTGAAAATGAACACGCTTCGTGCTTCATAAACACCTGCCATTTTTTATTCCATATACGTCGACGACATTCAAATCGGCTTCAAATCCTGTAACCTCGCAGTATGCAGAGGCAGGTGCAGCAGGGTTTGAACAATTTTTCCAAGTGGGCAGACACAAACGGATTTAAAATCAACCCCCACAACTGTTCTTGTGTTCTTTTTACTGGAAAGAGAGGCCTTGTTCCAGATCCTTGTGTCCAACTGTATGGACACCAAATACCTATCAACAAAGAACACAGATTTCTAGGTAACATACGTGACTCCATGCTTGCGTTTATTCAACACATTAAATATCTTAAAGAAAAATGTCTAAGAACAATGAACTTACTTAAAATTCTATCCCACACAACATGGGGCAGTGACAGGAAGTGTCTGATAAATATTTATAAAAGTCTAATTCGATCACGATTGGACTATGGTGCCGTCGTATATAACTCTGCCGCTCCGAGCGCACTAAAGATTCTAGATCCTGTTCACCATCTAGGTATCCGCATAGCCACTGGCGCTTTCAGGACAAGCCCTATTGAAAGCTTATACGCGGAATCAAATGAATGGTCCCTCCATCTACAGAGAACTTACATCAGCCTTACATATTTCCTGAAAATACATTCCAATCATCAAAATCCATGTTTTCACACTGTTAACGATATGACATGTACTACACTTTTCCATAATCGTCCCTCTCTAAGAAAGCCTTTCTCGCTTCGAGTGAGGGAGCTTAGTGATGAAATACGTGTCCCACTCCTCGAGCTTCGTCTAATGCATCCAACCAAGCCGTTACCACCTTGGGAGTGGCAGCTGATAGAATGCGATATATCCTTTTTAGAAATAACAAAACACGCACCAGAGATAGAAATCCGAATGCATTTTCTAGAACTCCAGCACAAGCACTCGTGTGCAGAGTTCTACACAGACGCTTCGAAGTCTAATGCCGGGGTGTCTTATGCTGCCTTCGGCCCATCCTTCTCAGAGTCTGGTGTACTGCATTCGAAAACAAGTATCTTCACGGCGGAGGCCTACGCAGTACTGTCTTCTGTAAATTATATAAGAAAATCAAAATGTCAAAAATCAGCGATATATACAGACTCCCTAAGCGTCGTTGAGGCCTTGATGTCACTCTATAAACACAAAAATCCAGTACTTATTGAACTCTACAGCGTCTTGTGCAAAGCGTACATATCTAACCACCATATCATTATATGCTGGATGCCTGGCCATAGGAGCATCGAGGGCAACGTTCTGGCGGACGAGATGGCCACGTCTATCGCATTGCAAGCCGCTAACCCTACCGCTGTGGTGCCTGTCACAGATCTGAGGCCTTTCTTGCGAAGGAGATTGGGGGACCACTGGCAACGCATGTGGGACGCGGAAACGAATAATAAGCTCCACCTGATAAAACCACAGTTAGGATTCTGGCCCTCTGCTACAAAATCGCGCAAAACAGATGTCCTATTCTGCCGTCTCAGAATAGGACACACGTTTGGCACCCATAATTTTCTACTCACCGGAAGTGAGCCCCCAACCTGTGGTAGATGCGGGGAGAGGCTGACCGTACTCCACGTCCTCCTGGAGTGTCGGGAAGCCGAATCTGAGAGAAAGAGACATTTTTCCTTAGCATACCGACGGTACATTCCCCTTCATCCTGCGATGTTGCTTGGTCCAGAACCGCTTTTTAATACAGACACAGTTCTAGCATTTCTCAGAGATGTGGTCTTACATGTTATTAGTCGCATGCATTCGTAGCGCCTCCTCTCTCCAGAGGATGCCGCTGCGATAATTGTTTTGCATAGCACGGGCCTCCAGGCCCTTGTGTTTTCAAGGGCTCTAAGGAGGCAGTGGTGCTCTAGCATTTCTTATAATCTGATATATTTTACCTATCGTATGATTATTTTTAAATGCATCGAAATGTTCATAGTACATGTCATATGTCATCGTCATAATTTTATTACACAGATTTTACGCACTTTAGAGAGTATATTTTAAGGCCCCTTTACAGCCACGTCACACCAATTTCATAGTTATCATAGTTACACTGCACACCCACTACCACAGACATGGCGCTCTTTGGCCACACCTGGCCCTTGCGCCATTAAACACCAAACATCATCATCATCATGTATTTATAAGTTACGCCATGCGTTTTTATTATGCTTGCCTTGCTTTTCTTTACCATTATCATTTTGCATGTCATGCTTGCCATGTTTTCCATATGCTTGCCATATTTTCCCATGCGTTGTATTGAGTGACTTCTCTAACACTTGTGGGACAACTCTTTGTTTCTATTAATCATTAGCTTCCACGTGCTTGCCCTTGACCTTTTTTTAAAAAGTCGTTTGCTTATTTTTATCTTATTTTCTGTATCTATATAATCAAGTATGTGTTATTTGCCTGTGTATTTACCTCTTACCTATGCCCCTCCCCCCTGCAATGTACAGCTGTACCGCGAGGGTTCAATAAATGAATATATCAAAATAGACATACACGACATCAATCACACGTCATGACATCAGCCATGACATAATTTGCATGAATAACATGATGCTGCAGTGGTCATTTGTTTATATATATATATATATATATACCAGAAAAAAGCAGTTCTGGGTCCGGGCAAACATTAACAGTGAAGGAGACGCGCGTATGAAGCAGTTTGACTATATATATATATATATATATATATATATATATATATATATATATATATATATATAGACACAAACTGGGACCTTTGGTCAGGATTAAATTCGCTGAAAAATTATTCAAATGATCGAAGTTGAATTATTGGAAGTGTACTGCATAGGAAATTTATTTGAAAGTGATTTTGCTCATAGGTGATTCAGTTTTAACATCCGTTTTATGCACCTTTGAAAGCAACTGTATGTACAGTGACTCATTACATGTGTAGGATTTATTTGCCATTGACCTGTAGCCTGAGCAGCGTGCTTAGTCATGAAGAGGCACGCATGAAAGCGTTCTGTGCTGCCTATTTTCCGAGGCATTTCTCTATTTCTTTTTTGGTCTTATACTGTGGTGCCCCTGTGTTCATTCCATTGCAGTGTGGTGACGTTCCGCAAAGCCAACAGGCTAGGCTTCTACATTCGAGTTATTCCTTCTGAAGAAGAGGCTGTCATTGTGAGTCTTTTCACTGTATTTGTTTGAGTGCACTACATTGCTCAGGACTTCGTGCTGTTTCATGTTAGTGATTCATGTAATAAAGACCTCTGGTTCTAACAGACATGCAGAAAAGCGAGCATTGTGTAGGGATTTCTTTTTATCTTTTTCAAGATGTCCACACACACCATGAGGGTGGTGGCGTCCATGCATCTGTATCGGTGGCCAAAACAAAAAATATTAGAGTAGACGAGGACAACATTGCGTGCATTGCAAAAAGTTCTTCATATGATGGCTGTTTCATCTGCCTACTGCTTTCGCAGTATATTGGCTGAGCACCACATATATTGCTGAAGCAGTGTCTGCTAAGCAAATAGTACGATTGCCGTCGTCATTGCAGTTGAATTCACTCCTCTTCATAATTCTCCCGCGAATATGTTACACAACTGGCCCAGGCCACGGTTTTTGTGCAGGCAGACTCTGGAACCTTTTTTAGTTTGTTTCTAGTTATGTGGATGTTCTGGAAGCATGCAGGCTTTTGCCATTACCAGACACTGTTTTGGCACAGAGCAGCCATTGCAGGCATTTAATTTGTCAAATGTTGTGGTATGCTTCCTGAAATTGTTTTTCAAATTGTGAGCCTGAAAATGTTCACAGTACCCAAGAAATGTCATGATTGTTGTGCTCACAGTTGAACAGCAAGGAGCTGCATCATGAACCGTGGATGTTACGAGACGAAGAGATGAACTCGGCTTCTAGGGTGAATGAGGCTTGAGGTAAAGTGTGCCACCTGAGGAAACGTTTAATATGTGGCACACAACCTTGCTGTTGACACTCAGGAGAGGCTCAGCAGCGCCACCAAAAATGCAACGATGCATGGCAGCCATCGGGCGTTTACATCTGTTTAAAGGGACGCTAAAGGCAAATATTAAGTCAGTGTGGACTGTTAAAATACCATTCCTGAAACCTTGCAGCCCTTGTTTCATGCCAAGAAAAGGCTTCATTTAAGAGCAAATTGCATCTGAAAGGTGTGGATACCTTCAGCGCAATTCAAATCACCCGCCCCCAAGCGCGGGAGTGGTGGCGTTGCATACGCTTTCGCTGCCCTTTACAGCCATCTGTGAATAGAACGGGGTCCAGCGGCAGTGCCACGGTTTTTTGTGCAAAACGCAAACGTGCGACCATGGAGAAACCGAGCCAGAACAGAGCGTTGGTTTCATCGCTGCAACAGCTGCTTTTGCTCAAGTGGCATGTACCGGCATCCCGTGACATCACGTAGACATGGAAAGCTCTGCTACGTGAGAATTGTGAGAATTTCGCGAGCCAGCAAAACGAACGCAGCACTGCGTGATAACGAAACTACTGAAACGCGAAGGCGCGGGCAGTGCAGAGTCAAGTGATAACAAAACCTTTCGACTGCCCGCGTCGTTGTTAGGGTGGCTAGAACTACCCTATCGTTGTCAAGGGTAACATAAATGAAGCTTAGAACGACAGAAAGCTGAGCTAGTTGGTAAGGATTCATTGTACAAGAAAGGTGATGCGTGCAGACAGGACACAAGAGAAGACAAGTGGCCAACACGAACGCCGACTATCAACTGAACAGAACACTGGGGCTAAAAAAGAAAGACACAAAACCATCTGCGCAAGCTCTGGAATGGTATCACCACGTGTCAGTCGGGTACATGGGCTGGTCTACGTGAGAGATAGCCGTTAAGCCTCTTAGTTTCTTCCTTATGTAAAGTCATCATCATCATCAGCCTGGTTACGCCCACTACAGGGCAAAGGCCCCTCCCATACTTCTCCAACTACCCCGGTCATGTACTAATTGTGGCCATGTTGTCCCTGCAAACTTCTTACTGTCATCCGCCCACCTAACTTTCTGCCGCCCTCTGCTACGCTTCCCTTCCCTTGGAATCCATTCCGTAACTCTTAATGACCATCGGTTACCTTCCCTCCTCATTACGTGCCCTGCCCATGCCCATTTCTTTTTCTTTATTTCAGCTAAGATATCATGAACTCGCGTTTGTTCCCTCAGCCAATCTGCTCTTTTCTTATCCCTTAACGTTACACATATCATTCTTCTTTCCGTAGCTCGTTTAAATCGGAAAGTAATCGGAGGTTGACTCATGCACGCACTTCCACCATTATAGATATGCCATGCCTCTGCCATAAGACGGGTATCTTCATTCTTGTGCCTGTACAATATCGCACATTCGTCTAACTCTGGTGTGCAGTTACAATCTTGGCAATGTAGGGAAAGATTAGAAGGCAATCCACCGGTTAAAGATGCGGAATTCTCAGTGACACGTAATTCAGTTTCTAGACATTTCCTTGGTCTTTGAACAAAAATCACGTTTGTTGACAGTACTCCCCAAATTTTCGAAGCCGTTGTTAAACTTTAAATCCAAGCATTCCAAAGCAGTAAAAAACGGAATTGCCATGTCGTGGCTTAAGTCTTCTCTCACCGGATCCTGCATGAACAAAATAAGCGCCAGTTTTAATGCACAGGTCCGGCTCCTATTAGAAGCAGGTTATCCTACCGTAACAGTGGCCACTGTGGCTGAACGCCTAAAGAAGTCATTTTCGAGGGGGACGGACGTGATTACAGAAAGCAGTAATAGCAAAAAAAGAGTAGTGCCTTTTCCGTACATTCATTCAGTATTGCACAGATTTAAGAAAGCGGCAAGTAGATATGATGTTAATGTTGCTTTCACTGCTCCCAATAAGCTAGGTAAGATATGCGCTGCCGTGCAGAGGAAAAAGGAGCAGGTAAAAGGCAGAAAAAAAACGGACATTTGTCCAGTGACGCACAATAGGAACAACAGTTTTACTGACTGTCGTATGGGTGTGGTTTATAAAGTTCCCTTTAGCTGTGGCCAGTTCTACGTAAGGCAAACGGGGCAGTGTATAAATCAGAGGCTAAGGGAACATAAAAGGTCGTTAACCGGTGGATCGCCTTCTAATCTTTCCCGACATTGCCAAGATTGTAATTGCACGCCAGAGTTAGATGGATGCGCAATATTGTACTGGCACAAGAATAAAGATATGCAACTTATGGTAGAGGCATGGCATATCTATAATGGTGGAAGTGCGTGCGTGAGTCAGCCTTCGGTTACTTTACATAAGGAAGAGATTAAGTGCCTTAACAGTTCTCTCTCACGCAGACCGGCACATGTAGCCGACTGACACGTGGTGATACCATTCCTGAGCTTGCGCAGATGAGTTTTGTGTCTTCTTGCTTTTTTCGCCTCAGTGTTCCCTTCAGTTGATAGTCGGCGTTCGTGTTGTCCACTTCTCTTCTCTCGTGTCCTGTCTGCACGCCTCAGCTTTTTTGCATAATAACATCAATGAGTTATTTTTTCTGAACATAGAATAGAACTGCACAAGTAGCATTTCCTTCCATCTCATAATAAATTGCAATTTTTATATTGGGAAGTGGAGTATTAGCGACACAAATAAAATAAGAATCCCTTCATCAATGAACTAGCTTTTGAATGTCCCCAGTTACAAATCGTGTCCTGCATTTACCTCAATTTCTCAATTACTAAAACATTGTTTGCGTTAATATTGATGCCTTATATGTCATCGAGCATTAATTTGTCACTTTAGCTTGACTTAATATTTGCGTTTAGTGTCCCTTTAATGCCATCTGTGTAACCATCTACAAGCTGACCCTGTGCATTGGATGTGTACACTGCAATATTCTGTCAAAGTAACTTTTAACTATACAGTCGACGACTCATAATTCAGACTCCAGGGGAATGTAAATAAGACCGAACTTTTGATTGTCCGAAAAAAACAAATGCATAAAAAATACGATTTTATTTACATTTAAGGCCCCTATGCAAGGAATAAGTGATCGACTTCATACAAATACATGCAACATTGCTGCGTGACTGGCCACCCGATTCACTTTGTATGTATTCGCAGGCTTTTTCACACTATGAAAAACATTTTTATGTAGCACATATCGAGCAACAGAAAGCTCTATCTGTAGTATTTCATGTTGCTCTACAATTTTTTCATTGACACTTTTCACCTAATATAATCTTTTAGAAGTTGAATAATTAAGACCCATTATCTAATTAGGCAAAGTAAAAAACATTAAAGTATCTCCAAACGACAGCAAACAATGGTTCCTTGGTTCTGTCCAGCTACGTGGCACTTGCATATTTTTAATGTTTGGCGCAAGTTACGTGGAACACCCTGTATAGATTGACTAGTACTATAAGTTGACCCGCTGTCTTCAAGTGAAAAAAAGATTTTAAAAAGTCACAAAAGCGAATTTATTTTCTCCATGGCATTGTCACCGGTAGCGAGCTCCCACACAAAGTCTGAAAGTGTGTAGTCAATTCAAGACATTCATGAGATGACGTTCTATGTGGGTTTCGTGCCAGCAGTTTCCTTTTTCTGCCCATCAATATTGCATGCCTTTCTTTTTTTTCCGGAATTAGAAACTGGAGTAAAGCGGCCATGTTGCGATAGCTTCGGCAAAGTCTACAAGTTCTATCTTGAGCGCTGTTGAAAATTCTGTGCTGCTACTCATCAACTATCAGATAAGAAAAAGTTGTGCTTGATATTGATAGGAAGAGCGCACACTAGGAGACACTGTGGCAAGAAAAAAAATGCCACCAATCAGTCTTCATTATGGATATGACTTTGGCTATGCATTCACCGACATGCATGTCGTAGGGTCCAAGACGATGATTCGCTTTCTTTAAAGACCATTATATAGGAGGGGGGATTTAGCTTGCTCTTTTCAAGAAAACATCTTGGCTTATATTCCAGTTTATATGGTACAATGCCTATCCTAGCACAAAATGTCTCTCTACGTGCGTTTCTTTGCCGTGGAACCCATTGATGCTTAGAGTTGAATATCCTGTTCCTAAAGTGCTGAATAGCTTGCAAACAATGTCACTATGGGTTTGCCTACGGCATGGCAAGTCTTGCAGCAGTAGTAACGGCTGTAATGACAGTAACAGTAGTTTTGCAGTAGCTGCAGCTACTGCTTTCACCATAGGCAGGAAGGCTAGCCGCCGCAGTGGCCTGGGCACCTCACCTGCTTTCTTGGACCAGTTGCCCAATGGGAACACAAGCCCTTGGTGGCACAAGGAGAGTGGTTCTCTGGACCAGGCACCCGCAAGAACTGGCAGGGCATGAACACCGAGCAGCAGCACAGAACACCAGCATGCACAACAAGTGTTACACACTTTGTCATCACTCCTGCACAGTAAACACAGGGTTGTTTTTTTATCCATATGCGTCTAGATGTGTCATGACAAGGACACCAGAAACCTTTTTTGCAACTTCCAACTATGCTCTGCTGAACCAGTAGCAGTTGAGGCTGCGGCTACAGCATCAAATTGAAGATAAAGGCCCAGGTCATAAGGTGACCAAGCGATTTACCATTTCATATCCCAAACATTAGTGAGCCAGATAAAGAGCCCTTGGCTGTCCGTTTTATGCTTTTAGGTTCTGAAGTGCTTTGTTGCCCTATGCATACAGCAATCACTCCAGCGAATGAAATTGTGGTGAATGCAGGCTATATGCACTACCTAAAACAAACAACAAAAAATTCATGAGCCATTCCGCTCTGTGAAGGTGGATGAGCAGTGAAGCTGTTTAGTGCACCACACAGAAGTGACTCAGAATTTTCAACAAAGGTACGAACAGTACGAACATATTGTCCTGATCTGTGGTCATCGTGACAATATTTACACGCATACACATTCGTATATCACCTCTGTTGTGAAATGTGTTCGTCACATTTAATAACCAAGGTTCGACATGGCCAGGCATGAACACATCGTCAACGAAATCCCCTCTTTAAATCTTGGAGTAAATTTCCACAACTTTGTAAGATCGTTCTTTGCTAACCGAGTGGCCACCATAAACGATGGACAAATCAGAAGCGCAAAGCACAGGCTCGGCAACATCGGCACGCCGTAAGCATCAGTTCTTTCGCCGCTTCTTTCCACATTACAATGCACGATCTCTCCAACGAACTCTCGAAAGTCTCTGGAGGAGGGCACGGGATTTATGTGGACGACATCACCATTTGGTCTGCGAGCGGCTCGCTAGGCACTCTGGAGCAGAACCTACAGCAAGCGCTGGACTCCACGGAAGCTTTCCTTACAAACACGGGACTGAAGCTCTCCCCCAGCAAATCAGAGCTCCTCCTTTACAAACAAGGCGCCAGGGACAGACAACTCCTTAGCTCCATCCCCGTTCATGTACACACCTGGGAGGGAGAAAGCATCCCCAGGTGTAACATAATCAAGGTCCTGGGCATGGTCAATAAGGGTTACAGCAGGGACAATGTGGAGGCAGGAAAACGCATTGAAAACAGCACCCTCAACTTCACCAGTGTCATATCACGATTTGCCAGCACAAGGGACGGACTGAAAGAGGACAACCTCATGAAAGCACTTCACGCCTTCCTCATCAGCAACGTAACCTACGTCGCCCCCTTCCTCAACTGGAAGGAGACGGAGCTAAACAAAATCGACACACTAATCAGAACAGGATTAAAAAGGTCCTAATCCTCTCTAGAAACACTAGCAGGGAATGACTTCTTGAACTGGGGATGAACAACATGGCAGCCGAAGTCTTTGTGACACAGTGAAACGCCCAAATTATTCTGCTCTCACCCACAAGGGCAGGCACCGAGATCTTACTAAAAGCATGCATGCAGCCCGTCTTCATGCCACCAGAGAAGCTGCAACTACGCACAATTGCCCAGAGGGCAATAACAGTTGATCCAATCCAGAGAAACGTACACCCGACCCACAACTAAAGGGGGAGAAGAGCGAGAGCCAAGGCAATCCTCGACATCAAACATAACGAACAAAAGCCATCTTCGTTGACACGGCCAGATATTGGAATCGAGGCGCCACGCGATCTCTGTGGTGTTCACCCATGGCTCGCTCGTCAATGCAGCCGCGATAGTTACCAACTTCACTCATGAGGCAGAAGAAATGGCCATCGCACTGGTCCTTCGAAGCTGCAAAGGCGCATTTGTCATTTACTCGGACTCCAGAACAGCCATTAGAACCTTTAGAACCATTAGAAAGCGGTGGCGTAGAGGTAGAACACCCGCCTCGCGTGCAAGAGGTCCGTGGTTTGAATCCCGGTGCCGGCTATTTTCCACCGGATTAAAAAAAATCCGCGTGTTGATAAAATTGCACAAACAGGCCTGGAGTGTGGCCTGATCCCGGTGACCAGAACCGGTAACGCACTCCCTCACCAGAACAGGACTGGCCACCCTGGGGCAGTACTTGGCCACAACCTCCTATATGAACACAACAATCAAACCCCGGCCCTCAGTCCCCAGCAGCTGCGAAGCAACTGACCCCGGTGGCGGTCAGACCTGCAACGCAGCAGAGGGTGCTAAGAATCACTGGCTCCGGACAGGCCGCCAATGGAATATGAACCTGGCAACGTTTAACGCTAGAACGTTATCTAGTGAGGCGAGTCTAGCAGTGCTATTGGAGGAATAGGAGGGCACTAAATGGGATATAATAGGGCTCAGTAAAGTTAGGAGGCCAAAAGAAGCATATACAATGCTAAAAAGCGGGCACGTCCTGTGCCACAGGGGCTTAGCGGAGAGAAGAGAACTAGGAGTCGGATTCCTGAATAAGAAGAATATAGCTGGTAACATACAGGCATTCTATAGCATTAACGAGAGGGTGGCAGGTCTTGTGAAACTTAATAAGAGGTACAAAATGAAGATTGTACAAGTCTACGCCCCTACATCCAGTCATGATGACCAGGAAGTCGAAAGCTTCTATGAAGATGTGGAATCGGCGATGGGTAGTGTGAAAACTAAATACACTATACTAATGGGCGACTTTAATGCCAAGGTAGGCAAGAAGCAGGCTCGAAACAAAGCAGTGGGGGAATATGGCATAGGCGCCAGGAATAGCAGGGGAGAGTTATTAGTGGAGTTTGCGGAACAGAATAATATGAGGATAACGAATACCTTCTTCCGCAAGCGGGATCGCCGAAAGTGGGCGTGGAGGAGCCCGAACGGTGAGACTAGAAATGAAATAGACTTCATACTCTGCGCTAACCCTGGCATCCTACAAGATGTGGACGTGCTCGGCAAAGTGCGCTGCAGTGACCACAGGATGGTAAGAACTCGAATTAGCCTAGACCTGAGGAGGGAACGGAAGAAACTAGTACATAAGAAGCCGAGTAATGAGTTAGCGGCAAGAGGGAAAATAGAATTCCAGATCAAGCTACAGAACAGGTATTCAGCTTTAACTCAAGAAGAGGATCTTAGTGTTGAAACAATGAACGACAATCTTGTGGGCATCATTAAGGAGTGTGCAATGGAAGTCGGTGGTAACTCCATTAGGCAGGATACCACCAAACTATCGCAGCAGACGAAAGATCTGATCAAGAAACGCCAATGTATGAAAGACTAACCCTACAGCTAGAATAGAACTGGCAGAACTTTCGAAGTTAATCAACAAGCGTAAGACACCTGACATAAGGAAGTATAATATGGATAGAATTGAACATGCTCTCAGGAACGGAGGAAGCATAAAAACAGTGAAGAAGAAACTAGGAATCCGCAAGAATCAGATGTATGCGTTAAGAGACAAAGCCGGCAATATCATTACTAATATGGATAAGATAGTTCAAGTGGCTGAGGAGTTCTATAGAGATTTATACAGTACTAGTGGCACCCACGACGATAATGGAAGGGAAAATAGTCTAGAGGAATTCGAAATCCCAAAGGTAACGCCGGAAGAAGTAAAGAAAGTCTTGGGAGATATGCAAAGGGGAAAGGCAGCTGGGGAGGATCAGGTAACAGATTTGTTGAAGGATGGTGGACAGATTGTTGTAGAGAAACTGGCCACCCTGTATACGCAATGCCTCATGACCTCGAGCGTACCGGAATCTTGGAAGAATGCTAACAAAATCCTAATCCATAAGAAAGGCGACGCCAAAGACTTGAAAAATTATAGACCGATCAGCTCACTGTCCGTTGCCTACAAATTATTTACTAAGGTAATCGCAAATAGAATCAGGAACACCTTAGACTTCTGTCAAGCAAAGGACCAGGCAGGATTGCGTAAAGGCTACTCAACAATAGATCATATTCACACTGTCAATCAGGTGAAAGAAAAATGAGCGGAATATAACCAACTCTTATATATAGCTTTCATTGATTACGAGAAAGCGTTCGATTTTGTCGAAACCTCAGCAGTCATGGAGGCATTACGGAATCAGGGTGTAGACGAGCCGTATGTAAAAATACTGAAAAATACCTATAGCGGCTCCACAGCCACCGTAGTCGTCCATAAAGCAAGCAACAAATTCCCAATAAAGAAAGGCGTCAGGCAGGGAGATACGATCTCTCCAATGTTATTCACAGCATGTTTACAGGAGGTATTCAGAGACCTGGATTGGGAAGAATTGTGGATAAAAGGTAATGGAGAGTACCTTAGTAACTTGCGATTCGCTGATGATATTGCCTTGCTTAGTAACTCAGGGGACCAATTGCAATGCATGCTCACTGACCTGGAGAGGCAAAGCAGAAGAGTGGGTCTAAAAATGAATCTGCAGAAAACTAAAGTAATGTTTAACAGTCTCGGAAGAGAACAGCAATTTACAATAGGCAGCGAGGCACTGGAAGTCGTAAGGGAATACACCTACTTGGGGCAGGTAGTGACGGCGGATCCGGATCATGAGACGGAAATAATCAGGAGAATAAGAATGGGCTGGGGTGCGTTTGGCAGGCATTCAAATCATGAACAGCAGGTAGCCATTATCCCTCAAGAGAAAAGTATATAATAGCTGTGTCTTACCAGTACTCACCTATGGGGCAGAAACCTGGAGGCCTACGAAATGAGTTCTACTCAAATTGAGGACGACGCGACGAGCTATGGAAAGAAGAATGTTAGGTGTAACGTTAAGGGATAAGAAAAGAGCAGATTGGGTCAGGGAACAAGCGCGAGTTAATGACATCTTAGTTGAAATCAAGAAAAAGAAATGGGCATGGGCAGGACATGTAATGAGGAGGGAAGATAAACGACGGTCATTAAGGGTTACTGACTGAATCCCAAGGGAAGGGAAGCGTAGCAGGGTGCGGCAGAAAGTCAGGTAGGCGGATGAGATTAAGAAGTTTGCAGGGACGGCGTGGCCACAATTAGTACATGACCGGGGTTGTTGGAGAAATATGGGAGAGGCCTTTGTACTGCAGTGGGCGTAACCAGGCTAACGATGATGATGATGAGCGACCCTAGTCTCTTGGAAACCAGCTACGGATGTCAACATAATCTCCTTCCAAGAAACGGGAGATTACAACCTCATGTCCCCACACGTATGGTTCCCGGCCCACATGGCAACATTTCCAGACGTCATCACTGTAATCCGAACGAGTGGGCACACCAACTGGCGCGAGAACTCGCGTCGCGCGTCTGCTGCAAGCCCCCTCACTTCGACCCAGCCTGTAGGGACCTAGACAACAAAGACCCGCTTGTGTCATACCATACAATCACTTCAAATCATACGTTAGGACGAAGAATTTTTCCTCCTCCTCACGCAAAGCTCGAAAAAGCTAGAACATACATCACACCAACGACATTAAGCAGGATCAATCCATACCTTTCTACTGCTTGCCCACACTGCGGCCACAAATACAACTTCGAACACATGCTCTGGCCTTGCCCTGCCAACACGGACATGGGCGTTCCAGACCAGTCCTCCTGGGACTCTGCTCTCAGAAGGACAGAGCTCATCGGTCAGCTCAAGGCGGCCCAGAAGGCCCCGGCCATCGCCGAAGGACTCTTGTGTACTGGCCGCAACCTGATTGGAGCCGCCGCATCGATTTAATTCTTTCTGCTCGGGACCTAAATAAAGTTCGCACTCACTCACTCGTCACATAAGACAATGAATGGCTCCTACCCCCTTAAGCAATGACTCAACCTGATAAACGCGGCCTTGCCATTACGAGGACAGAAAAGTGAAATTCTACGCTGGAATGATGAGCGGCAACAGAGCCAGCTGTGGAAGAAGACGAAAAACGGGTGAACAGTGTCATGAGCATGTTCACGTGGTAGCACCGAGGTGTGCCAATGAGCCAGCTGTAGAAGACGACGATGCTTGAGCAATTGCCGATGATGATAGTTTTTTACACAACGGAGCCAGCTGGGAAAGAAGACGGTGAGGAACATGCTCCGTCATGCACGCGTGTCATCAACCGACAGCAGGAAGCATATATCAGGACGCCACCTCCAGCGACAACATACTGCCTATCACTGTGGCGTCACCGCAGTGGCATATAAAAACAATGCACGTAAAATAAAACTCGCTTTTTTTCCACTTGTGTTACCGAGACGTTCACTTGAAACACAACAGTGGCGACGAGGCATGAATCTACACGGTAGTAAAACTCTTGCTTGGGCTAGTTGGTTCATGCTTGAAGTAGGTAAAGGCAAGGCGCAGAAGACCAGGACTTAGGAAGAAGAACGCAAACGACAAGACAGGCGCCACTCACAACTAAGTTTATTTTCGCAACAAGCCTGCCTTATGTAGGTGATTCACGCCGAGTCACGCACAAAACTTTAGAACTAAAAAACAGCAATCTATCGACCATTCAGGAATGTTATCTGCACAGCTATCGAAAGAGCAAACAAGAACCACACGTGGATCAGCACAGGAGCCAACTGATCTAGTGCAGCCTTTTTCCAAGCCAACGGGGACAAAAAACCAGACATAACAAGTACCGTCTACACTTCACTACCAACTGATCTAACCACAACATAACACACTTCAAACTCCTAAGGCCCAGTCAGTGATAAAACCCGCACGACGATGGGAATAATGACCAACGAATAACACGAAAATAACATGAAAAATACGTCTAAGTACAGTGTCTGCGTCAAAACTAAAATCTCTAATAGTGGAGAATATTAGATCTTTCTATCATGGTGTGCAATCTTATCGTAATTTGTTGCAACCCTACCAACCATTTTTATTACACATTTTGTTTTCTCTTTTTAGTGTACTTCCAAAAAGGCAACCTCACCATTCAAAGGCAACCTACCTTCACGTCACCTTCCAAAGGCAACCTACACTAAAAAGAAGAGAAAAAAATGTGTAATAAAAATGGTTGGTAGGGTTGCAACAAATTACGATAAGATTGCACACCATGATAGATAAGTGCCATGTCTTTGACGCCCGAGTATGCGCGGGCAAGTGATTCTAAAGAAAAAAAAATCTTTAATCTTGCCTTGATTTGCTTTGACGCCTGAGGGTGCGCAGGTGTATAAACATGAAGTATGTGTTCTGAAAGAAAATAGTTGCGAGTGCAGCGATTGTCGTCTTTTCCTGTTTGTCTTCACTGTGTCCGTGTCTGTGCGCTGCGTCACCAGCAAGGTATCATGATCACTCACCAACTAGCCCAACTTTCCACTTTAGTGGAAAAACCCTTCCTGAAACCATGTTGAAAAGGGGTTAATGTATTCCTATTGTTTAGAAAGTGAGTGATATAGTTGGCTATGATATACTCAAGAATTTTGCTACAGGAAGAAGTGAGAGATATGGGACGATAATTTGAGACCAATGACTTATCCCCCGTTTTGAATACTGGCACGATTAGCGCTGTTTTCCAATCGTCGGGAATGCTAGATGAACGTAGTGAAGCACGGAAAATGATTACAAGATAACTGGATACCATCTCGGCATGTCAACGCAGAAACGCATTTTGGATATTATCAGGGCCTGGTGAACTTTTAGTCTTTAAACTGAAGAGCACAGACACCACGCCTGATAATGATACGATGTCGGAGTCAAGATGACATGACGTGGTATCGGCGCATGTGCCATCGCAAGCCTTTGGGAAAACGCTCTGCAAGTAAACGTAAAATTCCAAGCAATTCTTTGTTTATCTGTAACAAGGGTGTCGTTATGCATTATTTGATTAACGCCCTCTTTTCTCCGACACAAGTGCGACCAGAATTTTTAAGGGATGGTCTGGATAAAGCTTGGCAGCGTATGTTGAAAATAGTTCTGCTTTGCACGGCTTACAGCTTGGTTGAATAGTGTCTGATTCGTTCGCATAATGCTGTGGGAGGCACCGCGCCATCTTAACCCTTTTAGTTTTCTTTTCTTGTGCAAGATGGCTCGCGTTGTCCATGGGTTCTTTTTCTTCGTCTTTTTCGTTTCATTTGGCACAAACTTATCTATGCAGTACAAACAAAACTGTTTAAATTTATCCCATAGCTCTGAAACATCAGACCCACCAAAACTGCTGAGGTTAAGATCAAGGTAGTCTAAAATACTTTCATCTTCCTCACGAAAAAAGTTTTTAATAGTCACTGTTTTTATAGGAAAACTGTTTCGTGCTTTTACAGGGCATGAGAACTTCACCATGTAGTGATCTGAAAAGCCTGGTTCGACTGACACAGAAAAAGTTTCCATACATCGGCTTACAAAAACAAGATCCAATATTGAGGATGAACCGTCTTGAATACGAGTAGGTTGCTTAACTACTTGCTGCAGGTTCCTACACAACATTAAGCCTAGTACACTCTGAACATGTATCGGACGTGTGCACTGATTATATCAGCGCGGATGCGCATCTGTGATGCGCAGTTGTACAGCGCGCTGCATTCATGTCTTTATAAGCCACGCTCTCAATAAACCTTGGTTCTTTCCTGCACTGACCATGCTACTGTAAGCGTCGTTTCCCTTGGCACGTTACATGGTGTCAGAAGTTGCTGCGCTGCCTGTCGACGCCTGAGGGGAACCGTTCCCGCGAAGAACGCGTTATGGACCTGCTGAAGGCACCACAGCCATTGCGGCTGACGGATAACTTCACGGAAAACTTGAAGCGTTTCAAGCAGAAATTAGAGTTATTTGTGCAGGCAACGGCGGCAAAGGACCAGCCGAAAACGGAAGCATCGAAGGCAGCCCTCCTGCTGAGCATGGCGGGTGACGACGCGCTGGACGTCTTCAACAACTTCCAGTTCGCGCTGGATGAAGACTAGACCGACTACAGTACAGTGGTGAGAAAATTTGATGCCTATTGCGCCGAAGTGAGCAATGAAGTGCACGAGAGATATGTATTCCGTTCAAGAAAGCAAGCGGAGGGAGAACCATTTGAAAATTTGTTCGTGACCTGAAAAAGCAAGCAGCGCAGTGTAATTTTGGCGCTTTGCAAGAATCCATAAGGGACCAGATCGTATTTGGCACGCAGGATCCTAGACTACGGGAGGAAATGCTTTGTGACAGCCAACTGACTTTGCAAAAAGCAGAGCAAATGTGTAAAGAAGCGGAGACTGCAGCACAGCGAAACGAAGTATGGCGTAGCGGGGAAGACAGAGCCGATGCCTTATCGAGGCGCACGGCGCCACCCACAAAAGAGCGGAAGCAAGGAAAAGAACAATTTCAGTGCCGTAAGTGCAACCGCTGGCATAAACCGAAGCAATGCCCAGCGTTTGGAAAGAGGTGTTGTTTGTGCCACAAGCTGAACCACTTTGCAAGTAGTTGCGCGTCAGCGCTAGTCAGCGAAGTAAAAAAACAGCAAGACGATGACTTCGACATTCTCGAGATCACGACATCTAGTCGCGAAAGGGATTGGACGGTTAAAGCCCAAGTTCGCAATCGCGAGATAAGCTTTAAAGTGGATACGGGGTCGCAGGCAAGCCTGTTTCCCATGTCAATTTACCGCCAACTGAGGGGAGCTGAGTTGAAGCTAACGAATTCGGTGCTGAGGGCGTATAACGGCGGTACCATAGCGTGCTATGGAACGTCTACGCAGGCAGTAAGGCTTCGTAATACTTCTGCTACGGTCACATTTTTTGTTGTGAAAAATGGCCGTCAGGCCATACTCGGGCTATAGAAGCTAGTGAGGCTTTGGGGCTGGTCCAGCGTAAAGTAGGCGCCGTAGACAAGATTTTCTACGACGGACTTCTCAAGAAATTCAGGCATGTTTTCGGGGGCCTAGGTTGTTTGCAGCAGGCATACAGCATGGTCCTGCAACCTGAAGCGGTGCCAGTCGTGCAACCAGCTCGACGAGTTCCTTTGGCCGTGGAAGAGCCTCTAAAGAAGGAACTTGAAAGAATGGTGCGTGCGGGCATAATTGTCAAAGTGAACGAGCCTACCGACTGGGCTAGTCCCTTAGTTCTGGCAAAAAAGAAAGATGGCACACTACGCGTGTGCATGGACCCCAGAGCTGTGAACAAGTACATAAAGCGGCAGCATTTCCCGCTTCCTAGGCGCGAAGATTTGGAAGCCCGTTTAACCAATGCCGCGTACTTCAGCTGTCTTGACGCGAACTCAGGCTATCATCAGATACCGCTTGACGAGCGCACATCTAAAATCTGCACTTTCTCTTCACCGTTTGGGAGATACCGTTTTCTGCGTTTGCCCTTCGGCATTTCGTCCGCACCGGAGGTAAACTATGAGTCAAGTATTCGAGGGCCTACCTGGGGTGCTGGTATACATCGACGACATTTTAGTTTGGGGTTCCAGTAAAAAAGAACGCAATGAACGGTTGGCGGAAGTGCTTAAGGCTGCCGAGAAAGCAAGATTGACTTTCAACGCGCAGAAATGCAAGTTCGGTGTGAAATCACTCAAATTCCTTGGTGACGTCATAAGCCGAACGGGCATATCGCCTGACCCAAAGCTTATCGAAAGCCTGGCGAACATGCCGACACGAACGTCAAAGACTGACGTCCAGCGGATGCTGGGAGTGCTGAACTATTTCAGCAAATTCGTGCCACGGTTGTCCGAGCGAACGACGCTTTTACGAGAGCTTATCAAGTCCCGCGCAGAGTTCCAATGGACAGAAAACCACGCGAAAGAGTGGCAAATCTTAACGCAAGTTTTGACCACCGCCCCCCCTGCTTGCAATCTTTGATCCGCAACGAGAAACTAAGATAACGTGCGACGCATCAAAGAAAGGTGTTGGTGCAGCATTATAGCAAGCCTACAATGGTGAATGGCGACCGGTAGCGTATGCATCTCGTGTATTAACCCGAGCCGAGCAAAGCTATGCACAAATTGAAAAGGAGGCACTCGGAATTAGTTTTGGCTGTGAAAGGTTTCACGAGTTTGTGTACGGAAGAAAAGTGCTTCTCGAAACAGACCATAAGCCGCTTATAGCCATCGCGCAAAAGGAAATCGCCGACATGCCACTGCGAGTGCAACGATTCTTTTTGCGGCTACCAAAATACAACTTTGTCTTGCAGTACATTCCCGGGAAACAGCTGGTTCTCGCTGACATGTTGTCACGCTCAACGGCTGACCAGGGCAAAGATCAAGTTGGCACCACTTCTGGTACCACCGACGACGTGGAGATCCATGCGGTGCATTCAGTCCTTGGGCTACATGGTCACTTCCGAAACGCAGCGGCTGCTGCAGCAAGAAACGTCTCGTGACGTATACCTACAGGCCGTGAGGAAGAGCTTAACAAGCGGGCAGCGGGTGACCGGGGAACTCAAGCCTTTTGCGAAAGAGCTGTCAGTCGTTAATGGAATAGTGTTGAAGGGCTCGAAAGTTGTAATACCGAAGAGTATGCGACAAAGCATCCTGAACAGAATACATGCTGGCCACCTCCGGTTGCAAAAGTGCAAAGAGAGGGCCTGAACTCTTGTATTTTGGCCCGGTCTGAACCGCGAAATAGCTGCCCTAGTAGAAAGCTGCGCAACCTGCCGAAAGTACGCCTACAGGCAACCACATGAACCACTTTTAATGCGGCCAGTTCCAAAATGTGCTTGGTATAGGGTCGGCGTAGATATCTTTTCTTATGCTGGAGATTCCTACGTGGTTGCTTACGACGCCTTTTCGAATTTCCCTGAGGTTGAGAAACTTGACGACACAACTGCAGCAAGTACGATCGCAGTCCTTAGCGCCATGTTCGCCAGGTACGGCGTACCTGTAGAAGTTTGCACGGATAACGGACCCCAGTTTTCAAGCCATGAATTTGCCAGATTTACCAAAACATACGATTTCAAGCATGTAACCTCCAGCCCCCGTTATCCGCAGTCAAACGGCTTGGCTGAGAAAGGTGTCCAAATCGTAAAGCGCATCCTGAAAAAGACTCGAGAGGCGAGGGAGGACTTCTGGCTGGGTTTACTAGCCTATCGCTCAACACCACTGGAAGATGGGCATTCTCCGGGTGAGCTCCTGCAAAGAAGGCGACTTCGTTCTAACCTTCCTGACTTCGGTAGGGTGTCCCGGACCCCTGTGAGGAAGCGCCACCAAGCCAAGGCCGGGAGGCCTTTTCCAATACTGCACAGAGGCACGAAAGTGAGGCTTCAGGATGCGACTACGTGGTCCCCAAAAGCGAAGGTCGTTGGTGAAACTGCTCCACGTTCCTATTTGGTACGAACGCAAGATCGACGTGTTCTGCGGCGCAACCGCCGACATCTACTTGGGACGGGTGAACTGTATAACAGCGAAAGTGATGACGACTGCGAGGAGATTCCACCATGTGAAAGCTCTGGTGCGCCGGCGCCTGCAGCACCAACTGAACCAACAGCGCAAGCCACCGAGACGTCATCTCTACAAACAGCCGTAGGATCAGTGCTACCAGCAAGTGACGGCGATCCTTCGCCTGGCATCCAGCCGACGCATGCTACGAGAAGGTCGACTCGTGTCGTCCGGCCTCCCCAGAAGCTTCATTATGATGAACATTTTCAGCAAGTGTCATAAGTTTTGGCAAATGTGTATATGTATCTAAATCTGTTTTGTTTGTTGCCCGAGGGAGGATGTATCGGACGTGTGTACTGATTATATCAGCGCGGATGCGCATCTGTGATGCGCAGTTGTACAGCGCGCTGCATTCATGTCTTTATAAGCCACGCTCTCAATAAACCTTGGTTCTTTCCTGCACTGACCATGCTGCTGTAAGCGTCGTCTCCCTTGGCACGTTAGAGAGGGCATGATAACTTCACCATGTAGTGATCTGAAAAACCTGGTTCGACTGACACAGAAAAAGTTTCGATACATCGGCTTACAAAAACAAGATCCAATATTGAGGATGAACCGTCTTGAATACGAGTAGGTTGCTTAACTACTTGCGGCAGGTTCCTACACAACGTTAAGTCTAGTACACTCTGAACATGCACGCTATGCTCATGAGAAGCAAAAGGATTGTTCCAATCAACACCAGGAAGGTTGAGATCGCCACGAATAATTATTTTCTCCTGTGCGAATTTCAACATGTGTTCGTATAGATCATGCAAAAACTGCAGAGATGCATCGGGAGAACGGTACACTGTGAATAGTAATAAAGAAAAGCTCCAGCATGACAACTTTAATGAAATACTTTCATGATTGTCGATTTGTCTTAGAAGAGTTGCCGGAATGTTATGTTTAACCAAGACGACGACGCTACCCCCTCTTGTATTCCTATCCCGCCTAAAAATTTGGTACGAAGGTGGAAAGATGCCGTTGTCATGAATGTCATCACGGAGCAAAGTTTCCGTTATCACGACAACATGAGGGCTGTATCCCAGAATGATAGCTTCAAGCTGATCACTTTTATTCACAAGACTGCGTGCGTTTATATTTAACAGACGCAGCTCGTCAGTACGTAAAGTTTCCTGTCAATTTTTGCTGGAGGTTCTTTGACGGCTAACCTATCCTACCGTAGGATTGGCGTCATCGTCTCATGCGTATAGGTCATTGTCTATGCGCAGTTTATCATGCAGAAGAGTCACTTTCTTGCCCTGCTGCTTTTCTATTCCGGCGCTTTGCCATAACAGCTTGCGTTTCCTTAGTGTGTCCGCCAAATAATCATTCTAAATGGAAATTTTCGTTGCCTTGAGCTTTCGCGCGTCTTTTAGGACTTGCTGTTTTTCGTTGTAATTTTGAAAGAATACAGTCACTAGTCTTTTCTCTGCCGCCTTTCCAATGCGATGTATTCTTGCGATAGAGCAACATGTTACATTGAGTCTCTTACAAGAAACATCTTCAATCAGTTTTGCGCCAGGGGCTGTCTCATTTTCACCCCTGTCTTCTTGTATGCCAAAGATAACCAGATTCGGGCGTTTGCTCCTGTCTTCAAGGTCTACTACTTTAGCTTGAAGCAACTTTATTGTCTGTTCTAGGCTGTCAACTCGCGAGACGTGCCTTTCGAAATCGCTGAAACGCTCATTAAGGTCATAAATCATTTTTCCTATGTCACTCAGCTGATTCCTAAGGGTACGGATTCCAGCAAGTTTACTAAGTAGTTTTGATATGGGGACCATATGGATATGGACCAAGGGTATCTTGTATACTACACTTTTCAAGCTATCTGTGTTCTTTTTCCTGTGATTTATACTGGAGGAACTACATCCCTTAGCAACAGGATTAGTTCTAACGCAAAGCTGTGCAAGTTTTCTAGGCCCAGAGTAAACAACATCGATGCCTGCTCTTTGTCCTATTTAGTTCAAGTTCAAGTTGATTTTATCTACCACATACATGGAGTTTCACATAAGTGGTTGGAACGAGGGAAAAAACAGCTTGATTGGCCCCATGTCCCCGGTTCACTAAGGCAGCATGGCAGTAAAAGAAAAATACATTTCAACATCGGTGTCAAATGAGAAAAAACATAATATGCACAGAAGACATATTTTACAAAAAGTGAGATTTAACTGAAACATATTTAACACAGCATGCTTAAAGCAGAAGTGTTAGAGAGTGTGTGAACGTTTTCGTAAGATATCTTGAATTTATTTAATGTCTTCGGCAAGCAATAACTTAATGCTTGAAAGCCATAATTTATGCGCGGCCGTGGCACATACCATTTTTCCGAGTGTCTGTTTAGGCGCGAAGAAGGATTTAGTTGCAAGTTAGCTACACTGTGTATATAACCGCGATTTCTCACGGTATCAGATCGAAAGGAAACTAATAAAGTGTATTCATATAGCACATTTAATTACATTATACTTAACGAATAGTTCTGAAGTTTGTGCATTAAATGGTAGGTTTGCAAGAGAACGTAGAGCCATTTTGTAGGATCACAAGATTATTTATGGATTGCTGTGTTCCGTTACCCCAAATTAAGTTACAATAGCGCAGATGTGATGAGGAGACTGCCTTAAATATTGAAAGCTTCCGAGTAACTGGCAATACACGCTGACATTTTCTCAGTACGCCCAAGACCTTGCAAAGTTTGTGTTGTAAATGTTCCGTATGGTGATCCCATTTCATATATTCGTGAGAAATTACACCGAGATATTTTATTGTAGAAGAAAATTCAATTTTATTATTATTCAACATGAGATTGTAAGACTGAGAGAGGTCATAAAGTGGAGATTTAGAGCGAAAAATAATAGCTTTAGTTTTAGAGCAGTTGTAAAGAATTGCTAAGTGTCCAGCTGCATATTTTTTTCTAATGTCAAGTTAGCTAGATTCAAGAGACCATGTATATTTGTTCCTGAAAAGAAAGAACTTGTATCATCAGCATAGATTATGTTTTGGGCTAAATGGTCAACATTTAGAATATCATTAATAAATATAATAAACAAAAGCGGGCCCAATATGCGGCCTTGGGGAACTCCATATTTAACAGGTTGCATAGAAGACAGGGTTCTGCTTATCGATACACATTGATTTCTGTTAAGTAGTTTTGAATTAGATTTAGGCTACACCGCGAACTCCATAACACTACAGATCTCCTATTAATGTTTCATGGATGATTTTCTCAAAGGCCTTGGACAGATCTAAAACTATGCCGAGTGTAATTTTTTTTTGCTTCAATATTTTTAAGTATCGTTTCTTTTTGAAACAGTAGAGCACTTTCTGTTGAAAAACCTGATCTGAATCCGTATTGCGATTTAGTTATGACGGAATGTTTGTCAAAAAGTTTGACAGTCTAAGATGAATAATTTTTTCAAGTCCTTTGGATAATAGGGGAAGGATTGAAATAGGTCTATAATTCCCGAGAATGTTTTTATCCCCACTTTTGTGTATTACCGTCACCTTAGCATTCTTCATGTTCTCTGGGAAAATGCCAGTTCGTAAGGAAAGGTTATTAATATGTGTCACACACGGGCTAAGTAGATCAATAATATATTTAATTGGCTCCATTTTTAGACCATTTATGTCCTCGCTCTTACTCATCTTAAAGTTTTTAAATACTCTTAATACTTCATTTTCATCAATTGGGCAAAAAAATATTGATTCCTTGAGCGGCACGGGTAAGTAATCAAAGGCACTATCTTGATGTGAGCTCTCAGTTACAGATGTGAAGTATTCATTAAATTTGTCGGCTAACTCCTTGCCTTTGATAACTTCATTATCAACTACAAGTTCTTCTAAACTACTTTTTACTCTACCTAGAGATATGATGGAGTGTAATTTATTCCACATTTGTTTGATATCTGTGACGCCCTCGAACATGTTTTAATAGTAATTTCTTTTTGCTTGCCGTTGTTTTTTAATAATCAAATTTCTGCATTTTTTAAACATCCTCAATGCCTCTGGATTTCGGTTAACTAGGAATGCATGAAAAAACCTGTCCTTTTCCTTCATGATTTTTAGGATCTCTGTGGTCATTCAAGGTTTGCGGGCACGCTTTGGTTTTTTTTTAAAACCTTAAGTGGGAAATGTTTGTTATAAACTGAAGGGATCGTTCCGATAAAGTTGTCGTAAGCTAAGTTAGCACAAAAGAAAGAAAATAAGTCATCCTATTGCGTTTGCGCAATTTAAACACGAAATCGCGAAAGAGAGTTTTAATTGACAGCTCTATAATATATACCAGAAGCAGCCTGTCTAGGTGTGCAGCAGGATTGGAGTACAATAAAATAGGTAGGTGATCACTGATAGGGGTACAAATAGTGCCAGAAAGTACGGAATCAAAGGGGAAGTTTGTTATGAACAGGTCTATTAACGTTGCACTCGAGTCAGTAATACGACTAGGAGTGACAATGACATTCGTTAAAAAGTGGGAATCAAGAAGTGCCGAAACATACTTTTGCTTGTTTGTGCTTGCTAACATATCAACATTCAAGTCACCTCCCAACACGAGTTTATGTCTATTGTCATTAACGAAAGAAAATATGTTATCTAAAGACTGTATAAAATTGTTTATGCTGCCATCGGGTGGTCTGTATACTCCAACAAACACACAGTTTTCTACTTTAATACATACAATTTCAATATCATCCGTGCATTGAGACCACTCGTTTAACCATTCGTATCTCATCTCATCTTTAACATACATACATACGCCACCTCCTGTCCTTATTTTCCTATTTAAATGAACTGGATTATAACCTTCGATATTAATAACGTCCGAGTCATCACGGTACCAAGTTTGTTTGCATAACTATGGAGAAATCAAATTTAAACTCATCAAGAAGAATAAACAGGTTGACCTCTTTGCAGCGAGCAGACTGCATAATAATGTGAAGCACAGCTAGGGGTGATATGCGCTGGTCTACAATGCGTGAATTTAGTTCCGATGGACTAGAACCCATTCTATTAGAATCCATTAGTAGACAGTGGTGATAACATATTTATACAGAAATTAATTATAGCAAGTATAACATAACAGCAGTCTATGAGAAGGGTAAATGTACTCAGTAAGAGATGTTGCTGAATCGTTACGAATCCATACTTTCGTTGTACAATGTTAGGAAAACTAGCACAGACAACAGAGAAGTGATATAAGGCACTAATCCAGCACACAGCAATATTGAAAGTTTTATACAAATGTTCAGTTGCATAAAGTAGATAAAGAGTAGGGGCATTGGTTACATAAAAAGCTGTGTAATATGAAGAAATAGGTTTAGACAAATATGACACTCTACAGAAGGACAGGATTATGTTATCCTGTTGAACAAAGTGATAAAAAATAAAGAAAAATGACGTGCAGGATCACAACTAAGAAAACCATTTTTGCACCGTGACGACCTGTTAAACAACTTGCGCCAAGTCCTCCTCACACGTTATGCGCAAAACTGGTGTCTTTTCCAATTTCCACAAGAGAACTTTGCCTTGAGACACCCAGATAAACTTCCATTTTTTCTCTTTCCTTGCTTGTCTCGCTTTTGCTAGCAAAATTTTGTTTTCGCGACAAAGATGCTCATTTACATAGATAGAAGCATCTGTGTCATACCCTAAATCCCTTGCATTTAGTTTTCTGTTCTTAGCTGCCGAAAGCATTCTGTCCCGGGTGGCTCTTATCTTTGGATGGCACACGATGCACAACGTCTGTCATTCTCGGTGATGCCGGCCCTCAGATACCCCGCAAGTTTTCCAACTTCCTTCAGAAGGTCCTCATTTGGTACAACCGGAAGCCCTTGAATTTCAACATTCATATTTCTGGAGTATTGTTTTAACTCAGTTATCTCGTTCCTAGCCTGTTTCAGTTCTTTTTTGAGGAGTTCACTTTCAATGCGGCACTGCTCATTGTCAGCCCTAACAGCAGAAATCTCACCGCGGAAGGCCTCAACATCAAGTTTAAGTTTTTCAAAACCATCACTCAGGAATTGTACGGATCGTTTAAGACCAGTGATGTCCGACCGAATTTCCCCGTTAGAGGTACGGATCCGAGCAACGTCACTTTTAATGTCTGACGTGAAAGAATCTAGCTTAGTTACCAACTCATTCAATACCTTAACGACCTCTTTTATGCTTCCCGGCTGCTTCTCCGCCATAGCTTTAGCAAGGTCGTTCAGGTCACCAGAATTCATTTCCCTGCTCGATTCAAGGTTGGCAATATAACACAACAACAACACATCAGAAAATAGAAGGCATTCACAATAACAGAACCCAGCGCAAGTGATCAGGTACGGCTCTACATTAGCTTAAAGTACTACACTATTCATGGTAACACTCGTGGCAGCAACAGCGATGGGAGAGAAGTGTACGCAAAAGCGCGATAGAAAGAATAAACATTTAATTTTCCTAAGTTTGTGAGAGATCCCATGAATGTATGGGATAACAGCCATTTTGTTTCTTCGATCATATACCTGGGGCCCAGTGCTGTGAGGATCCTGCTTACCCTGCTTATCCCCTGTGCCTGGGACTTCTTTGGGTCCCAGGCGTGACAAGGGTAGTTAAGGGCGTGTTACAGGCCTCCAAACCCACAGGGGTACATACCATTGAGCTTGGACCCTTTCTGCACTATCACCAGGATTGGCGTACATGATGATAGTTTTTGCGCACAAATGGACAAATCCTCTAGGCATATGCAGCTCTGCTGTGTTCCAGCAACTGCATGTGCAAATAATAGCTTGCCGTGCGAACACACATGCAATCTAAGACTAAACACCTGCTCATATTTATTTATTTATTTCAAGATTACTGCCAGCCTCTGGTTAGAGGCCTTAAGCAGGAGTGGTTACATACATGACGAGCAAGACTGAGTACAAGGTGTGAAGCGTGAGCAAAATGAAATAGCACTGAATTTGAATATACAAGCAGCGCGTCATTTGCGAAAACGTAGCAATTAGTGCTAACAATGTGAAATTATTCCACAAGAAAATGTAAATTGCTCTTAGCGCCAAGTTGACAAACACTTAGGAGTCAGAAAAACTAAACTGGAATAATATATGTATACCACGCGTGGCAAACGATTACAGAACATACATCCTGTCAGACAAATAGAATGTGGTAGTGTGTAAAAATATGTAGCAGTGGCAGAAGCATCAGAAAACACGTGCGTTCAACTATGTGGAAGGACAAGCCGAAAAGAAAAGAAAAAAAGGAAAGGAGGGCAGGGATGTACCCCGGTCATTTACACAATTTCTTTAAGCAGCTTTAAGAATGATTCGGTGGTGTCGCAGGCAACCACCGCAGCAGGAAGTACATTCCATTCCCTAATGGTTCGGGGAAAATATGAATTTCTAAAGGCTTCTGTTTTGCAGTAGTAATCTTTAAGCTGCTTAGCGCGGCTAGACCGAGTTGATCGACGAGCTAGAGGCTCGGTATACGTGTCCTTGTCGATGCCCAATTTTCCATGATAGAGCAGAAACATGTACTTTAATCGTTCTTTAAATCGCCGTTTTTGCAGGGTAACCAGTTCTGCTGTTTCGAGCATAGCACTTGGTGATGCATAACGGCTGAAGGAATTGAATACAAATCGTATCGCCTTTCTCTGAATTTTTTCTACCTTTTTTATGTTAATATCGCTATGTGGATCCCAGACGACGGACCCATACTCAAGAATCGGGCGGACGAAAGTTTTGTAAGCTAGTAGCTTTATGTCATGGGGTGAATTTTTTAAGCAACGCCTCAAGTAACAAAGCTTCTGCATGGCTTTCTTTTCTATGTATGACACGTGCTCATTCCACTTTAAATCCGAGCTGATAACTACACCCAAATATTTATAGCTTGTCACGCGGTCTAAAATTTGCCCGTCGATCGAATACTGGTTGTTTAAGGGGTGTCGTTTCCGCGTCACGGTCATCGCTACAGTTTTTTTTTTGCATTGATTTTCATTTGCCCTGTACTGCACCATGATTGCACTGTAGACAGCGAGGTATTTAACAGCGATTGGTCAGCGGGACAACGGATTTCTTTATATAAAACGCAATCGTCAGCAAATAATTTTATTTTAACTGGCAATTCCTGTGCAATAACATTGATGAAAATTAAGAAAAATAAGGGCCCAAGCACTGATCCCTGTGGGATTCCGGATAGTACAGGTCTTGAACGTGAATGTGTTCCGTCCATGTTTACAGTTTGCCGTCTCGAAGTAAGGTATGCTTGAATCCAAGAAAGAAGGGACTCATTTTTAAGTATAGGTTTCAATTTTATCATGAGTTTGGTGTGTGATACCCGGTCAAATGCTTTCTCAAAATCTAAAAAAATAATATCAATTCGTCCTTGCTCATCCAGAATAGCGGCGAAATCATGAATGGTTTCTAAAAGCTGAGTAGTAGTTGAAAGCCCTTTACGAAATCCATGCTGCCTGGGGTCAAGAAAACCATGAAGCTCAAGATAAGCTGTTAGATGTTTAAAGATGATGTGTTCAAGAAGTTTGGAACATGTGCAGAGTATAGAAATGGGTCGATAGGAAGAAAGCAGCGATGAGTCTCCTCCTTTTGGCACTGGAACAATCTTTCCAAACTTCCAGTCATGAGGCAACTCGGATAGTTGTAACGACTTATTAAAAATCACACATAAGAATTTAGAGCACCACTCGGCATACCGGAACAGGAATGTGTTGGGTATCGCATCGATGCCAGAAGATTTTTTTGTATCAATGTTAAGTAAAAGCTTTAGAATACCTTCTTCCGTTATTATAATATTACTAATAGGTGGAAAGCTTTGCAATGTCAAAAATATGGGTTTTTCACCGTTATCAACTGTAAATACGGAACAGAAAAAGTTGTTGAGCGATTCTGCAACTTGTAATTTCTCCGACACTGTTTCACCATTAATGCAGAGGGTGGGCACGGTTTTTGATTTTGAAGAAAAATGCCGCCAGAATTTTGCAGGGGACGAAAGGAGAAATTGCTTCATAGTTACATTGTGGTAGCAGTCTTTTGCTTTGTTAATGCTTTGGTTTAATTGAGTGCGCAGCGCTGAAAGTTCGCGCATGTGAGTGTCAGAGGGGTGCTTTTGCAGTTGTTTTCTTGTCTTCTTCGCCTTTCGTTCCAAGCGTACAATTTCTTTTGTTATCCATGGGCGGGTCTTGCGGACAGTGATTACTTTAGTCGGTACAAAGTTATTCACGCATTGCAACACAAGATCTTTAAAGTATTGCCAAAGATCTTCTACTGAACATAAAGCAGACTGTATATGACTACACAGAGGCATTCAGTGTAGTGCTACTAGTACAAAGAACAGGACACACACAGTACTAACATCTAACAAAGTTTTACTGTCATTTTGAAACTGACACTGGGCCACAGTATGCATGTACATTATTTTTGCTGTTTTTGGTAAGAAAATCTTCCATTAATTTCAGTGGCTTGAGCATGTGGAATCATCATGCTTTATTTTTTTTAATTGCCATAAGGTTTCTTGCCTGTTCTACTGTTGGCTAAATGACTGGTGCTCTGCTTTCCATTGATGTCACCAGGTGGCATTCCGTCTGAAGCATGACTTTACGAACATGGTGGTGCAACTGCAGGCTGAACCCCGGAGACCTGAAGTGGTGTGGATGACGCACACCGTGCTTGTCAACTTGGGCACCCGCTCATATCGGCCACCTGCGTAGGCTGACTGGCTCAATGTTTATGCACCTTGTAACCAATAAAAGTTATTTCCATGGAGTAAATTGTCTTTTCTGGCAATCTGTGTAGGTGTATTGTTTTTCCAGTGGTGTGATGGTTACACATTTGTGTAAGGTTTCTTTAAAGTACAACTTGTACTTGTACAGAACTTGTACAAGTTTTAAGCACCAAACTTTTAAGCACGTCCTGGCAGACATAGCACATGTGGTTATTTTCACAGTAGTCATTTAACGGCTGCAACAACAGTGGATCTTGTTTGCATGCTTTAATGAGCAGACACAACTGCATTTATTTAACATACAAAATTTTCTAATTTATTGTTGCAACACCGTGCGTGCAACTGAAATAGAGTGCAAGCTACCGTATTTACTCGAATCTATGCCGACCCCGATTCTACGCCGACCCCCTAAAGTCCGAAGCCAACAAAAAAAAAACATCTATATATTACCTCGAATGTAGGCCGAGCATAAAAAAAAGCGAGTACAGCGTTCACAAAATGCAAGCAGCATTTATTGAATCTGAACGTGCAGAGCTCATTCAACGTTGTCGTCACTGCTAGACTCGTCGCTGTGTTCCTTGTCGCTGTCGCCTTCAAACAGTGCACTATCTTCGGTATCGCCAAGCGCATTAGGTATGCTGCACTTTTTAAAGGCGCGCACGATCAAAGAACCTGGGATGTCGTCCCACGCTGCAGCTACCCAGCCTCCAGCTGCGATTGCGATGCACGTGTGATGCGGCCCGTTGCCATTAGCATGTGGTCTTCGTCAGTCAACCAGTCCGTGTAATACTTCCGCAGACGATCCTTGAAAGCTTTGTTGATGCAGGCATCAAGTGGCTGCAACCGGCCCGTCGTGCCGCCCGGTATGACAGCGAGGTCCATGTTCGCTTGGGCGAGCGCAGCCTTCACGTTGTCAGTGAAGTGCCCACGGTAAGAGTCGACGACAAGGAGCGAGTTATTTGTCAAAAGGGCTCCTGGATGCCGTCGCCACAGAATCTTAACCCACTCTTCCACCATTGCACCCGTCATCCACCCGTTCTCATTTGCCCGCACAATGACATTTATTGGGAAAGTTTCTCGAGCAGGCAGTGTCTTCTTTTTAAATATCATATAAAGAGGGAGTATATGTCCATCAGCTGTGCAGCACAGCATCACAGTTGCATGCTGCACCTCGTAGCCCGCAGAGCGTAGCTTCACCTCCTTGGCACCCTTTTCATTCACGGTGTACGCCGCTGGCATATCAAAATACACAGCCGTCTGGTCAGCGTTGCCGATTTGCCCAAGGTTGTAGCCTGCCGCTTCCCTCTTTCGCAGCACGTAGCGCTGAAAAGCTATCAGCTTTTCTTCGAAATCGCTTGGCAGCTTCTTGGTGATTGAAGTGCGACGTCGGAAACTGAAGCCGAAGCGCTTCATGAATTTCTGAAGCCAGCCCCGGCTGGCTTTGAAATCCTTTGGCATTAGGCCTCTCTCCCTCGAAAGTTCCCTAGCTTTCGCTTGGAGCACTTCTGTTGTCACTGGAAGGGCAGCTGCTCTCTGCGTCCGAACAAAGTGGTGACGGCATTTCTTTGGTCCGCTAAATGCCATCCTCGTTGCGGCGCACGCAAAAAGCTGCTGTCGTCCCCTCCAACGACGGTCGTTTTTCTCGTCGACGCCGAAGTCCCGCCCGGCTTGAAGGTTCGACGATCCCTCTGCGTCTATTACAACTTTTCGCTTGAAAGCGGCACTGTAGTGGCGTTTCCTGCTTGGTGCCATCGCGATAACACTGCAGAACACCTATACAAACTTAGAGAAGACAAACTGTACCTTCGACAGTGCAACGGAAATAATAGCAGCGGTGGCGTTGCGAACTAAAGTATGCGACCTAGAGATGGTGCTGGCAGTATTATCATCATCATTACGTATTAAGCAATATGGCCGCTACGGTACCGACTGGAGGGGTTCGCTGAACTGCTCGCTCGCTGGTTTTGGGTGATTTGCTACCGCTTTCGGAGCGGTGTCGTGTGTACGATACTCTAAAATGACTATCTGTATCTTTATTATATCGCCAGGTGACCGAGAGGCCTCAACTGGCAAAAAAAAACACGTCAGACAAGTAAGCTTACATTGTTTATTGTCAATCGTGAATGAAGCAGTACATGACAAAAATTTTCGTACAGGTCAGGTGGAGCTAATGATGTCAGTTACTGAGTTTACAACATACAGAAGCACAGATAGTAATCTATTTAAGGGAATTGAAAGCTGAATTCGAGTGAAGTTTTCTCATCGCGTTTGGCGTGCCGCTAAAGCAAGGACAACGATATTGTGCTCGCCTACACTAGTACTTGTGTTGCATACAGTGCTGTTTGACGTGTTCAGTACTATATGTATGTTGTCTGCCTTCGACAATTTCAGCTAGATTAAAAAATAAACATAAGAAGGGCTCAGCAAACATGTACTGTCAGTAAGGTAAGCTCGAGTTGCAATGTCGCATTGTTTTCATAACACATTGGCGATAGGCGCGAAGACTAGAGGGAAAAAAACGTTATGCTAAATTTTAGATCGCATATTGTGTGTTCTTGATATTTCTACTGCACATTTAGTGTTCAGCTGCAGCAGTAAAGGCTTTGTCACAAGTGGAATACTCGTAGGAAGGCGAGGAACGTTATGGAGACGACAATGCTTACAAGGGCCTCTGTCAATATTGTGTGTAAAAAAGGACACTAAATAAACATATAAGTATGCGCAATTAATGTTCACGGATCCTTGTAAAATGCAATTTAAGGTTTGATGTTGAAAAAACATCTCGGTTTGCGCGTTCAAACAATGCAAGAAGGTTACAAGGAGATGAACACGTCACTTTTGTAAGGGGAGCCATCACTTGAGCAAGGGGAGCCTAAGCCTGTAGCCAATGTTTGAAAAATCAAACATATTTGTGAGGGCGGTGACCACTATGGCGGCGCGAACCTGTGCACGTAGTGAAAGAAAAAAAAAGGAAAATCCACTTAGGTGTGCTGTTGTGCGTAGAACAAAAGAAATTGCTGCTTTGTTATACTCTGCACAATTTGCAATGTCTGACTTGCCTCACATGCTTCTTTGGGTGAGCTGCTCGGGATTAAATTAATTGCACATTGAAAGATCAGTTGACTGTATGACAATGCACCATTGAAAATGGCTGGCGCTATATCCGCAGCATAATCAAGCCAATATTATCTTGGTGAGCACGGTGAGCTGAAGCAGAAACACAGAATTTCGGCGTGGAATGCTACGATAAATAGCTAGACAGCTTAAAAAACGAAGAACTGGCAGTTTTTTTTACGTGGATCCGTTTCTCGACAGTATCAGTGAAAGAGGCGTTATTTGACGCGCGTAAGAAACTGCGACAGTTATGTGTGACTGATTCAGACTTGAACCTTTTCTTCAACGACAATCTACTGTCCACCCTTAGTCCAATCGGCCCGTCTACAGTTGTTGGGGCGTAGTCGACTCGCCTTTTAAGGGAAAGGGCTAGGAGGAGCACGTCTATTGGCATTATTCGCATAGGGCAATGAAACCACTGCTTGAATTTTCTTCTTGTCATTTCAAACTTGTTAAACAGGGAATCGCATACTCAGCTCTTAGGTCTGCTATTGCTAAGTCATGTCCACACAATATGCAATACTGGAATAAACAGAGCCTACACGGCTCAGTCGGTAGTGGGAACGGCGGCATTGCTGAGAGCCAGCCTCCAAACCCGTTTCTGTTTGCTCTTCAGATGTCGATAGGAACCCTTCTACTACCGATTGCCTATCGCCTGCACGCCACAAGCAGCACTCATTTTTTGACCTACAGATATCGACGAAAGGGACTTGCAAGCAGGCAATCATTCGAGAATACAGCCCTACGTTTCAATTCACTCTAGACGTCTGATCCGAAACAGTCATTGTGCCTATCAGCTCTGGGTTTGAAGTAGTTGTCTGCCTTCCTATCTGTCAAAAGAAGCGTAACTTGATCACGAACATTGACACCGGAAAATCTTATGAAAAGGGATTGTTTCAATGAGGTTCTGCTATATTATTTGAACTTTAAGTATTAACAACAAGCATGCAGCACACATAGCTTTATTTTTAAGGTCTCAAGCCAAGTAACCATTAGACAAGGCCTGGGATTTCGACCTCCTTACCACTGGTTTTTCTGTAGTCACCAATGAATAATTTGGAAATTCTGAATTATTCTGACAACTGTTACGTAGGATGACGCAGACGAAAAGCTATGTACAAATATATTTACAAGGAAAATACGCTGCGCTAGGCCAAGAGGCAACAGCCCGCGCTGGCATCTAATCGTCGTCGTCGTCTTCACACTGCTGGCCTTTCGTGATCGCACATATTGTGCCGTAGCACTACCCCCGGCTGCAAAAGCGCCGTCCCGGAGCGACTAAAGATCGGACTCGGAAGCAGTGTAGTAGGCCTTGAGCCTACTGACGTGTACGACATCACTAGATGCCACAGGAGAGGACGAGATTGAGCCCACAGGAGCAATTTCGTAAGTCACAGGCGCCACCTGGCGCAGCACGCGGTAGGGCCCTGTGTATCGCGAAAGAAGTTTCTCTGAAAGTCCGACGTGACGAGAGGGCGACCACAGGAGCACGAGCGCACCAGGTGAAAACTGTACGTCACGATGGCGGGCGTTGTACTGACACTGCTGAGTGGTCTGTGAGGCCGTAAGTCGAGCACGGGCAAGCTGGCGTGCATGGTCGGCGAGGGCGATGGCGTCGCGCGCATACTCGCTTGTTGAGACCGCAGCATGAGGAAGTGCCGTGTCTAGGGGCAAGGTAGGTTCGCGACCGTACAGGAGATAAAAGGGAGAAAATCCGGCGGTGTCGTGCCGGGAAGAATTGTACGCAAATGTTACGTAAGGAAGGGCAATGTCCCAGTCGTGGTGGTCCTTGGAAACGTACTTGGCCAGCATATCGGTAAGAGTACGGTTTAACCGCTCTGTCAGGCCATTGGTTTGAGGATGGTATGAAGTAGTCAGTTTGTGTTGAATGGAGCAGGAACGCACAATGTCAGCGATAACTTTCGAGAGGAAGTTTCGACCACGGTCAGTAAGCAGCTGTCGCGGGGCGCCATGAAGCAAGATAATGTCACGCAAGAGAAAGTCCGCGACGTCAGTGGCGCAGCTGGTAGGGAGAGCCCGAGTGATAGCGTATCGGGTGGCGTAATCAGTCGCGACGGCTACCCATTTGTTCCCAGAGGATGACGTGGGAAAGGGACCGAGCAGGTCTAATCCAACACGAAAGAACGGTTCCACAGGGACGGTGATCGGCTGGAGATGACCGGCAGGTAGCACCTGAGGTGTCTTCCGACGCTGGCAGGGATCACAGGCAGCAACATAGCGTCGAACGGAGCGAGCGAGACCAGGCCAATAGAAGCGGCGGCGGACGCGGTCGTACGTGCGGGTTACGCCAAGATGTCCTGCAGTGGGTGCGTCATGCATCTCAAAGAGCACAGCCTGTCGTAGATGTTTTGGCACGACAAGAAGAAGATCAGGGCCATCAGGGAGGAAGCTCCTTCGGTACAGAATGCCGCCCTGGAGGACATATCGGCGAACGGATGCGTCGGTAGGTGTAGAGCGCAGACGCTCGATGAGTACTCGCAGCGATAGGTCTCGGTACTGCTCATCGGCGATGTTAGCGAAGGCAGACACAGAGAAAATGCCGTCGGCGGTACTACTGTCGGCGTCGTCAGGCTCGTCTACCGGGTAGCGAGACAGGCAGTCAGCGTCCTTGTGTAGTCGGCCAGATTTGTAGGTGACAGAGAACGAATATTCTTGGAGGCGTAAGGCCCAGCGACCAAGTCTTCCTGAAGGGTCTTTCAATGAGCATAACCAACAAAGCGCGTGATGGTCTGTGACAACGGAAAAGGAGCGGCCATATAAGTATGGGCGGAATTTCGCAACCGCCCAAACTAGGGCCAGACACTCACGCTCAGTGATGGAATAGTTGCGCTCCGCGGGTGAGAGGAGCCTGCTGGCGTAAGCGATAACACGGTCGTGGCCACGCTGGCGTTGTGCTAGTACTGCTCCAATTCCGTGACCGCTGGCATCAGTACGGACTTCGGTAGGCGCAGAAGGATCGAAATGGGCCAGAACGGGAGGCGTTGTGAGAATGTCGATGAGATGAGAGAATGCAGAGGCCTCGTTATCGCCCCACTGGAAAGGAGAGTCTTTTTTCAAAAGGTCGGTTAGTGGTCGTGCTATGGCGGCGAAATTCCTCACGAAAAGGCGGAAGTACGAACAAAGGCCGATGAAGCTGCGCACATCCTTGACACACGTCGGAACAGGGAAGTGCGTAACAGCATGGATCTTGCCTGGGTCCGGTTGCACTCCGTTCGCGTCAACGAGATGTCCAAGGACGGTAATCTGGCGACGGCCGAATTGGCACTTCGATGCGTTGAGTTGCAGTCCGGCTCGCCGAAAAACGTCCAGGACTCCTGAGAGGCGCTCGAGGTGCGTAGCGAACGTTGGGGAGAATACGATAACGTCGTCCAAGTAGCACAAGCACGCGGACCATTTGAAACCGTGAAGAAGGGAGTCCATCATGCGTTCAAAAGTGGCAGGAGCGTTACATAGGCCGAAAGGCATCACCTTGAATTGATAAAGACCGTCGGGTGTCACAAAGGCAGTCTTCTCGCGGTCGAGATCGTCCACAGCAATCTGCCAATAGCCGGAGCGAAGGTCAATAGAGGAGAAATAGCGAGCACCGTAGAGGCAGTCAAGGGCGTCATCAATCCGAGGTAGGGGGTACACGTCCTTTTTGGTAACCCTGTTAAGGTGCCGATAATCCACGCAAAAGCGCCATGAGCCATCCTTCTTTTTTACCAGCACAACCGGTGACGCCCAAGGACTACATGACGGTTCAATGATGTTCTTGGCAAGCATTTTGCGAACTTCTGCGTGAATAACTTGACACTCAGCTGGTGACACTCGATACGGGCGGCGATGAATAGGAGGGGCATCGCCGGTATTAATGCGATGTTTGACAGCCGTAGTTTGGGCTAAAGGACGATCGTTAAAGTCAAAAATATCGTGGTAGGAAAACAGAACGCGGTAGAGTTCACGAGCGTGCTCGGAGGGAAAGTCGGGCGCAATCATTTTCCGTAAGTCAGCGATGGAACAATTTGTCGACTGCGATGGTAGAGAAGTATCGGATGAAGTGTCGTCTACTGCAATGGATGCTACTGAGTGATCCTCGAACGAACAAAGCTGGGCCAAGGACATCCCACGTGGCAGCACTTGTGTCGTCAAGCCAAAGTTGACCACTGGCAGGCAGACGCAATTCGCCGTAATAGATAAAACTGTATGGGGTACTGTGATCCCGTGTGTAAGGAGGACGTCTTGCATAGGAGCCGCGATGTAGTGACCGTCGGGGACTGGTGGGGATGACACTAGGTCAACGTAGGTCAGTGCCGAAGGTGGCAAGCGAACGAAGTCGGCGGAACTGAGGCGACTGGGGTGTGGTTCAGTAGGATCCAGAACAGGCAGGTCAAGGCGGAGAGTACTGGCGGAACAATCGATGAGAGCAGAATGTGCGGAGAGGAAGTCTAAGCCGAGGATGATGTCGTGGGGACAGTGGGCGATGACTGTGAATAGCACGATTGTTGAGCGATCGGCGAAGGAGACGCGGGCGGTACACATACCAATTACGGGGGCTGTTCCACCATCGGCGACACGGACAACAGGCGTCGTGGCGGGCGTGATAATTTTCTTGAGCCGGTTACGAAGGTCAGCGCTCATTACGGACAAATGCGCCCCAGTGTCTATGAGAGCAGACACGGAAACACCGTCGACGTGCACGTCAAGAAGGTTCAGATGAGTGGGCAAAGTCAGTAGAGGATTTGGCGGCGTAGGGAGCAATGCAGCGTCACCTCGAGGCGCTGCATCGTCTAGTTTTCCGGCTGGGAGCGGCGCCCGAAGGGAGTCGGCGAATAGGAGCGACGGGGCTGGGGAGAGCGAGATTGTCGTCGTTGGGGCGAAGGCGAACGAGAATAGGGGCGGTTCGTTGCAGGAGAATCAGTGGCGGCATTATCGGAGCGTGCGGCATAGGGACGAGAAGGGCCACCTGAGGGGTGAGAGTAGGCAGTATAAGTAGACCGGATCGGGGAACTCCAGCGACTACGACAGTGCCGAGAAATGTGCCCGATGCGATGGCAGTGGAAACAAATAGGCTTGTCGTCAGCAGTGCGCCACTCAGATGGGTTGCGGAAACGTGGTGGGTAAGAAGATGCGGGACGGGGCGAAATTGAAGAAGCCGGGCGGGTATCAGGGCGATGGGCCGGGCGGGTAGCAGGGCGATGGGCCGAGCAGATGGTGTGAAGACCCATGTTTTCAAACTCCTGGCGGACAACTGCCTGGATCAGTGAGACCGTGACTGCAGATGTGTTGGTGGGACTGGAGTCGAAGGCAGCCGGATAGGCGGCCTCGATCTCACGCCGGACGATCCTGGTAACATCGGCAGTGTTGTTGGGACGAGGAGCGTCGGCACAGGAAGATGTCGCTCGGGTGTTGGGCAGACGGGCAAACTGCTGGTCAATACGTCGGCTTTTGGCGAGTTCCAGGCGGCGGCACTCTTTTATAACAGCATCCACCGTGGCTACGTTGTTGCAAACGAGCAAGTTGAAGGCGTCATCGGCAATGCCTTTGAGGATGTGGGAAACCTTGTCGGACTCAGTCATGTGGGTGTCAACTTTGCGGCACAGAGCCAAGACGTCCTGAATGTATGTGACATAGGGCTCTGTTGACGTCTGCACACGGCCGGAAAGCGCCTTCTGCGCGGCAAGTTTTTGACCGTAGGGGTTGCCGAACATGTCTCGAAGCTGTGTCTTAAGTGAATCCCAACTGGTGAGCTCATCTTCGTGCGTGCGATACCAAACTCGAGGTGTGCCACCGAGGTAAAAGACTACGTTGGCGAGCATAATAGTAGGGTCCCACCGGTTATTGCGGCTGACGTGTTCATAGAGGCTGATCCAGTCATCGACGTCTTCCCCATCGTGGCCCGAGAATACGCCAGGATCACGGGTAGCGGGGAGAGTGATGTAGGTCGTCGAAGGGGCAGCAGGTGTCGGAGCCGGCGGAGTCGGGTTGTCGTCGCCGGGAGCCATGAAGGAAGGCTCGACGTACCGTCCACTGCGAAGCTCCGTGACGAGGTACAGGGAACGTCCACCTCCACCAGATATGTTACGTAGGATGACGCAGACGAAAAGCTATGTACAAATATATTTACAAGGAAAATACGCTGCGCTAGGCCAAGAGGCAACAGCCCGCGCTAGCATCTAATCGTCGTCGTCGTCTTCACACTGCTGGCCTTTCGTGATCGCACATATTGTGCCGTAGCACAACTTTGCAGCACTGCACATGCCACATAGACACCACGTTAAGGACAACCGATATTTCAGACTCTGCCTGAATGACAGCATAATAATTTAGCAACGAAGATGAGCAAAATGTTCTATGTTTTTTTTTATTTCTCAATCAGTGGCAGCAGTGTGACCTTAAATTCTCTAAAAGGCGAAGGACAGCTCTGAGCTCAAACCAGATTGGAAAATGGATTCAGTAAATACGAACTTCTTATCCTTTTATGTTGCAAAAAAAAGAAAGACAAAAGAAAGGTTCGAGTACTTTAACTTGAACATTTCCGTTTTGTGAACATCTCGGTTTGCGTGTTCAAACAATGCAAGAAAGTTACAAGGAGATGAACACGTCACTTTTGTAAGGGGAGCCATCACTTGAGCAAGGGGAGCCTAAGCCTGTAGCCAACGTTTGAAAAATCAAACATATTTGTGAGGGCAGTGACGAAGATAAGTTCCTACGCTGAGGCTTCCCTTGCTTGTCCCCTGTTCATTGGCTGAATGTTAAGCCAAACGTCAAGTATATTTCAAAAACTTTGTGAACACTCTGTCCTCAGGTATGTCATCTGCTGTTTGAAGAGAAAGAAAAATTGATTTATTGGTTCGTCATGTTCGAGGCCTGTTGTGTGAAGTTGCCTGTGGTGCAGGGCTAGCCTAGTTATTGATTTTTGCAAATGAGAAATGCAATATCCAGATCTAGTTCGATCTTAACGATCTTAAAAATGCTCCCTTAGATTTCATCATGTACTACAAATATATTGGTGTACACATTACAAATAAATTAAATTGGACCAATATAGAGCATGTAATTGCCAATGCAATTCACCTGCTCGGGTACTTACCGTGCAACTTTTCCAAAGCACTGTCTACTTTAAAACTACACCTTTACAAGACGCTAATACGCTCAAAACTTGAACATGGATCTGCAATATCGGATCCCAGTCGCGATAGTCTTACTACTTCACTTGAACTAGTACAACATAACTCTGCTCGTATCATTCTTTCTAATTATAACTGTACCACGAGTATAACCTTAATGAAGCTAACCAGCACTTATTCCCCTAGCTAGTTGCCATGTTTCGCTATTTCATAAAATTTTCCATCATACCACACTTCACGACAACTTCATACCATTGCCTCAAGTACATTTCAAGTCTTTCAAGTCTGCTACACGAAGTCTTTCTTTCAATCTTTCATCCCCCGTACATCTGAGGAATGTAACCACCTTCTCTCAAGTATCGTAGCCATCACCGATAACAAACTTCTTTTTGCACTACATTAGCTAACATCGTATAATCAGGAGAATCATTTTATTACCAAAACTCACTGCTCTTGTTTGTTTGTTTTACTCTACTGCTTTGTACCCACTCCCCTCTTTATGGCATACGGCCCTGAGCGTACTTAGAAAAAATAGAATGATAAAGTAGAGTGACTGCCAGAGTTTCAGTGAACATGAAGCATCATTTCCTCAAAATTGCACGGAGTGGTTTTGAAGGCTTTAAAGTTATTTGCAGTTTCATGCAACAAATTAACGCTGTGAAGGAGCATGTGATACATGTTGGTGATGCCCACCAATTTGATTTTCAAATAGCAAATGACAGAATTTGTGCATTACCAAGTAGAAGCTTGCTACATGACGAGAAAAGAAACAAGTTGGGACTCAACTTGTTACTTTTCAGATTGTCATAAAATGTCCTTAAATTCAAGCAAGCTTGTATGTCAAATTTTAGCATTCCCGCTCAGTACGATGCAAAACTGTTGACTGTTGCTTTCCTGATAGGGCTCACAGCCCTCTATCTGGTAAACATGCAAACATTTCATGATGAGGCACGTAGTTCAACAGGACCTGTTGTTATTATGGTGTCCGTTGAGCTTCTTATGGCTTGGCGTGGGCAGCTTGCAAACCAATAACCTCTCTTTTGTCCTTCTTCCTGAAGAGAGAAATCATGAAGCCATGACAACATGCACGCAAAGAATGGTGAAACAAAATTTTGTCCAATGAAAGAACAAATCACCGTTCTAGTTGAAGTGTTCATAAACACACCTTGCGAGGATTGTGCCTCTGTGGTGACATATTCACTGGTGACTTGTACTTCCAGAGACAATAGAGTCCAAAGTGGTGATCAAATATGAGCAGCATCTTGGAGGCTGGAGACAAAAGAAGAAAGCCTCAGTTAGTATGGTGGAAGCGTGGGCGAGATTGTGATTCATGTATGATTAAAAACAGTGCACAAAACGCACCATGAAAGAAAACACACACAGCACTGTTTTGAGTGTGCATTTCTTTCAATGGTGCCCTTGTGCGGGCAGTGCTTTGCTAAGCCTGGATTAATTTTTTTGCGAGCTACTAGGTAATAAACACTAATTTTATTATGTATTAAATGATATTAATCCAAGTATATTACCGGAAGTACACTTGCACTAATTTGCTGCGAATTTAGCGCAGTGTATCATTCATGCAGACATAGCCAAAACTATTTATTTTTTACACTGTCCTCCGTGTTAGGAATTTTAGCAACGTGGCAAAATAACAAGTGCCTTGTTTGAATTGCCTTTGAAGAGCAATAACATTATTATGATTTTCCACACTGAAAAAATAAATGACTACAGCAATCTGTTTTACCCGCCTTGCACACGAAGAAATTGAAAGTTGAAAATGTGAAGCACTGTTTTTTGACTCACCAGTGCACACACCCAGACGCTGCAAGGTTAATCCGCTTTCTTGGGTAGTTTCCAGACAGACAGTGCTTGGTTCCAGCGACGAGTTTTCACGCTAGTTCGTACATTTTTTTCAAGCAACCGTCATTACGCGGCTAGACGCGGCAGACCACTGACGACGGAAGCCGTGTATGTACCCATTACGCCAGTGAAACGCCGCAGCTGATAAAATTTACCTTCTTTAAGCAAGATCGTCTGGTAGCGGCTATCGAATGTTGGACGCATAAACTGGCTGAGATATGGCTGGCTAATTAAGATGAACCTGCGTGATGCTGCACAAAGGCAAGGACCAACCCGTTCGCAAATATAACCGCCGTGCAATTTGAATCGATAAACAGCACGGACTGCAATCGATACCAGTGGGCTGCTGCTTATCACACGTCAGTGAGGTTTCAAAACCTTTATTCACCTAATAAAGCACAGGCTTTAATAACGTAAGTTTAATAAAAACACTTGTTTGTTATTTTGCAGAAAGTTACATGTTAACTATGTTTGACGGTTATTATTAGTGCATTTATAGATCAAATATTGAGCCGCGTTGAGCGCCCCTAGTAGAAAAGATACAAATGAAAGTATGCGACCGAATTACAGTAGCTCCACTCACGCGCTTATGCTGGAACGCGCCGCGGTTGATTTTTCGCCCTCTGTGGCGATCGATAGAACTTGAGAGTGTGCGGGGCCAGGCCTGATAACACCACGCCGCACACCGATTCGCGCTGGACGGATGGAATGGATGGAAGGTAGGTTGAAACTAAGTGATGGCAGTTGCCACCATACTCAGCTTTTTATTTTGCCTTTTATTTTTATTTACCTGTGCTGTGCGTTACTAAAATTCGCGATTTTCTTTAAATACGTCTTCCTACACTTTTAATCGTATGTCACCTCTCTGCTTTTGAGCCACCAATCCTCCAATCGCCTTTTGCTAATTTCCACCGCGTATTTATTTACATTATTATTATCTCTGAACCCTAGGGCCTCAGGAAGCGTGACTGCGGTCGCATCGACATCGGAATTGATACCGTCGCGCTTTAGGCGTGCGACCTTCCACCGAATTTTCGTGACATCCTCCTACAGCAAAGGCAGGAGCGGAGACGTTTTGGACATCCTCACTCCGATTTAAACAGCCAACAGGAGAGGGACTGGCGTCGTATTCAGACGAATACATACCCCAACCTGCACCACCTACACAGAATACACCCCACGAGGTTCACTGACGAGTGCCCGTGGTGCACAGACACACCCACACTAAAACACATCACATGGGAGTGCCCCAGGAGGCCTCCGCACATAGACAGTCCCATATTACACGAACATCCACTAATGAGGAATAGGCAGTAGGAGGCATGGCTTGCGGACGAGGGTCGGGAGAGCCAGTTGGCTCTTCTGGACCAAGCCCAGCGAGCCGCTCGTGCCAGTGGGGCCCTGGAATAGTGGCTCCAACCATCATGCCTTATTTTATTTACATTCAATAAAGTTTTACTCTCTCTCTCTAATAATCTCGATCACCCGCACCGGGGCGCCTTGGTGCGCACTTTCATCGTCGATCAACCGCACCGGTGCGCACCGACCATCCACGATCACCGGAAGCGCACCCTGTTGGAGCGGTTTTCCGTTGCCACGTCTAGCACCGAGAAAATCGGCGGTGCGCCGGGGTGCAATCCCAGCAAGCAATGCGGGACGCGCGACGCGCGCGCGCACTGCCGACTGCAGAACCGCAGGCGCTCTGGCCCGATAGCTGCGGTTGCAACGGAGTTGACGGAGTTAGCTAGTGGAGATGTGGGCAATGAGAAAAGAAGCGCTGCTAGTTGCCGCAATCGATCAGCTTGTTTCAAGTTCGTCTGACAGCGAATACGACGTACATGCTGATCGACCTCGTCCAAAAACAATGTGGTGAAGAGCAGCCGAAAGTGGACAGGTTCGTTGAACGAGTCTTCAGGAACGGGTCGTCAGGATTAATTATAAAATATATTGGTGTTTGCTTGCAACCAGGTATGTTGGAGCACGCAGTTTGACAAGGTTCGAGCGCTTGCCGCGGATGCTCAGCACCTGCTAACAATAAAAGTGCGCGCGCGCGTGTTCGCGCACGTTTTGCTCACCAGGGGCAAAGTAGCGCTGCATGCAAGTACTCTGTACGGGGTGCAGTTTCGTCCTCGATGTTGACCCTCCGCAGTGCGCCACCACCGCGGTGCAAAGCCCACCGTTCTGGTTTCGGGGCTACCCCGGGGCAAGGTAAGGTGATCGAGGACGCTATAAATGTCGTACGAAAATCCCTCGTGTGACCTGATCCTAGGTGCCTAGGGACAGAATCGTTTAGGGACTTTTGAGAGGGCAAGATGGTGGCGCCGATCTCAGGCCCGACATGGCACCGCGTTGGGTTCAGTATTTGACAATGATAATGATGTTTATTTGCATCAGTACATGACGCGAAGGGCATGCAGAAAAAGCTGCCACATGGACAGCTTGGTTGGCGAAAAGTCGTGCAGTAGTAGTGGTGTGGCATGTCGGCTTTTGGTCTCGGTGAACTCTGGTGGTGTGAGACCCGTACTTCTGAAGCATTCTGTGGTGCTGACGATCAAAATATTCGAGTGGCGTAGCGCCTCGGCAATGAAATTTCCGAACCGGCGCTGTGCAGCTGCGTCGCCGTGTTCACCCTTTTTGGCAGCGTCATCACATCGCACATGCACCTTTACTTGACAGGCGTTGTAGGCAGAGGTATTGTACGTGTTCTTCGCCACCACTTAGGTTACGTAAATAATATAATGCTTCAAGTGGTGCTTGCTCACAACTGTTCACACGTCCTTGAAATGGGGCGGCGCATGTTTTCAATCGTGTTCAGCGCTAGTGCGCTATCCGCGACTTCATGTGATTTACGTGAATTATGGCGTAGTGCTGTGAACATAACGGAGAGTTAGTGACATCACATTGTCTGCCAGAGTTCCACTAACTAAAATGCAGAGTAGATGTTTAATATTATTGGTACTAAGGGCGCGATAAACACGGTAAGGTGAAGTTTAATAATGTGCCCTGTGATATTCAGCTGCCTCTTTGCCCGTTTTTTGCGCTGTTAGTTTTAGCAATGGGACGCAGGGTTCTGTGCAAAGTTGGGAATAATGAATGTGTATATGAGTCCGCAATAACTTCGCCGCAACACATTTGTGTAATGCGATAAAGCAAAGTGTATTGCGGTGACGGGATGTATGGCAGCCCTAGTTCCAGCTTTGATGTCCTCATTACCCTGAAGATACTGCCCCGCCCGCTTTTGCCGGTATTTGCCGGTATTTTTATTTTCACATGCTGAATGGTCCTACCGCAATACATATATGTAGTGCGGTTAAGCTTATTAAAGTTGTCAAATGCTTTGATAATGTCAGACCTAACAGTATTAGAATGATATGGCCAATACAACAGCCCAGATCTTCACTTCAACAATTTTATTAGGACTGTCAAACTAATCTTGCAGCACAGAAAAACCATGCAAACACCTCAAGAGTTGATTAGCAAGTAATACTGGAAAGCACAAGTCTAGTGGCCAAGGGTGTGGTGAAGTGCTTTAAACACTGAACCGACACACCCTAAGTGCTTAAAAATTTATAGTATATTCATGCAGGTTGATCAGACTTACTGCGATATTGGTTGCTTTACAATGAAAATAATAGTATTGGATAAGAGAATACAAGCAACTCATGAAGTTTAGCAGAATGCGTTGTTGGGTAAATTGGTTCATTGCAATTGGAAACATTGGTTGCGCTTTCTAGACAATCACATGTTGCGCCTTTCCTGTCTTCTTACATGTGATTGTCTAGAAAGCGCAACCAATGTTTCCAAGCAACTCATGTTGCTTGGTTATGCAAACCACATGGGTCCCAGAAATACCCAAACAGGGTTCTTGTTTACGCATGCTGCTTGCGTCCACTAATCTAAAGCTCTTTAACGTCAGCAGCATAAAGAGAGGCTGTAAAAATAGGGCTTTGAACTTCACAACTCCAATTTTTTTTCTTCTTACTCACACAACCTAAACACTGCGCTGCCGTGACAGTGTCTGCTTAGCTCACTGCCACGTTTTGCGACAAAAGCAGTGATCACTCAGTTATAGTTGCCTGTCCTAATATTACTCCAAGAATTCTTTAAACAGTTCATTTTTAAGCACAAAGCATGTCATGCCCAACTGGAAAATTAACCAAGCTATAAGCTACTAGAAATAGCTAAAACCTCGGTAGTCTTCTGAAGTCGGCTTGATTTGCAGCTCCTAAAATTGGCTAATATTGAATTGGGACAAAGAAAGAACAGCTTGAATAAACACATATCTCATCAGAAAGTTGTGGTGGTGTGCTGCAGACTAAGGCAGTGAAAGGAAGCTTTTTGGCATTGGTCTTTCTCTGTCCCAAAACCAGGAACCGCAGCCGAGGCGACTTCACTTCGCTTTGACATCTTCAAGTTCGCTTTCCTGAGCACAGAATACTCAGTCGAGGTGAGCTCTATGCACATCACCCGCATTGGGGATGCAAAGACGTACTGCCAAGAGGATGCCACCTTGACAAAGCAGACACCACAGACCTCAAATTAACGAATGACACCAGCTATCCCAACTGCCACACCCTTTAATAAAAGCAGAAGGGCAGTACACTTACCTAGCATGGGCAACTGGGGCCTCCATCTCTGCCCCAAGAGGCAGGGGCCATTATCCAATATAATACTTGATGTAGGGGTGAAAATGTGCCACATTCACAAAATCATTGTTTCAGGCTGGGACCATTTTCGTCATGCACTTGAGTCTGCAGAATGTGTTGAGGAATCGCTAGCAACACACATCCTTTACACACTGCAAAGAGCGACGTGCGAACTAAAGCTTACTGGGGCAACATACAGCCCTGACAAGCATATGCTGCAACTTTGGGGTGAGCAAGCCAAGCTGCATACTGCATACTTAAATTGTGGCAGCACACAACAAACCCTGATCAATGTTCTGCACGAGACTGAGCAGGCAAAATGTCATCTTAAGAAACATGCCAGAGACTAGTGGATGGACCACTGCGCGTTATTTGAACGTATAGGTCTCAGTAAGCTGTGACACATTCTCGGCTATAACAAGTTGAACCGAATACTGCAATACTATTGAAAACACGCTGCTCAATCTCCAGTGCACATCTGAGAAATTTGAGGAACAAGCTGCAGATGCTTTCCCCGACCACCTCAGAGTGACTGACCGTCACCTCAGTTATACGCACCTCAATGACCACTTGCCAAGGACGGAATGGAAATCCTCTTTACGATGGCAGAACTTGTTGCTCTCGAGCATGTCGACACTTAAAGCACACTAGGCAAAGATCTCTGAATCTGAAAAGACATCTGAAAAGACATCTGAATTTGCAGATGTTGAGGAATCTTGCCGAAACGATGAAACAAGCACTATTGCTTGTAATCAATGAAATCTGGAATATTGGGATTCCCCACGAAGTGGAAACACTTGGTCAGGTTGCCACTACCGAAACCAGGCGAGAAACCTGACACCATAGTCAACCCTTGATCAGTTTCACTCACATTGACAATGTGCAAATTGACTGAAGGGATGTGCCTCGTGAGGCTGAACCACCATCTGGGAAAGACGAGACTATTTCCATCTGTGCCAGATTGTTTTCAGGCCTAAGGTTGACATGTGTGACAATAGCCTCTGTCTGCATCAAAGCATCGCCAATACCAGCCACTTCGGAGGAACGATGTATGGGTTCTCAGTCACAGTCGAACCAAGGAGGATGATGAGCACAGCCTGCAACAATGACGTACTGGTGGCCTTTCTTGAAGCCTGCCCAGGCCTTAGGGATGCCAGTATTGCCAAAGCCTCTTATGCAACCAAATGTTTGACACATGAAGTCACAGTAAACAGCCAAAGACTTTTACCGATTGCGCAGGTAGAAATGCAGGTAAAACCCGGACCAGCACACTTGGTTGCAGGAGTGATTCGCTGATGAGGTAAGAAGGTGACTTAACAGTTGGTGATATGGTATACCGAATGCAGGTATGTGCAGTATGTATATAAACTGTTAGGCCGAAACAGATGAATTCTCTCCAAAGCAATATCAAAAGCTTTTTTTTTCCAGGATGCCGATCATGTGCTTTAGGCAAGTGTGGACAGGGTTATATAAAGCTGCATAGCAGGGTTACACAAAGTTGCATAGGCAAAATGGCAACTAGATACAGCTGTTCAGCGTAATATTTTTTCTAGGCTAAATTCTTGCTCCTTGAACTCATTTGAGATCATTAACTGTAGCACCTGTAAGGAAGAAGAAGTGCGCCGTGCCGAGCTCCGCAGCCGGATCGCCAGCGCTACTGAAGTGGGGCTCGGGCTAGACGCTGTTCCTGGTTTTGTACTGGCTAAGCCTACGCTGTCGCGTCTTCTTGTCCGCGTTCTTCAGCAGCTCCGCACTGATGTATGCGCCGCTTTCCACGCCGACCCTCAGTGCGCACCCACTGGTCTCTTCAAGACCTACACCAGACTACGTCATAGGTTTTATTGGCGTGGTATGTACACATTTGTGCACAAGTACATTCGCTCTTGCACAGAATGTCAACGCCGCAAGCCTGATCCTTGCCGCCCTTCTGGATCAATGCAACCTTTGCCATGCCCTTCGCGGCCCTTTGACCGGGTTGGGATAGACCTCTACGGGCCTCTGCCTTACACAGCTGCTGGCAATCGCTGGGTCATTGTAGCTGTAGACCACCTCACGAGGTATGCAGAAACGGCCGCTCTACCAGCCGTGACGGCTCGTGACGTTGCTTCCTTCCTGCTTCACCGTGTTACGTTTCGCCTACGACGTGCGATATGGCCGGCGCGGATGCAACGGACGTCGGGGCTTCGTTCAAAGCGGCGGACATTTTGGCCCGTTCGGAGCGGCCGCGACGCATCCCTGCCGAGCGCGTCCCGGCATGTTCAGTGCCACGTGTCTTTGTGTGCGTGTGTGTGTGTGTGCCCACGCTTGTCAAAGCGCGACAGCCGGGGAGAGGAGCTCCCCCAGTGTGAAGCGAGGAGGTCTGACCGGCGCCGGCCCGGCTGACGCGTCACCTCCTTGTCCCAACGTGTCTCTCAGTCCGTCCGTCGCCGCTGTCACGTGGTGTCGTCCCGTGACCTTCCTTCTTGCCCGCGACGCCAAGAGTATAAGAGCAGCTGCCCCCGGACGCCAGGAGAGAGGCTCCGATTTCTTCTGTTGAATAACTTGCTCTCCCGTCTCTCTACTTCGGTCGACCTGACCGCCCGCTCTTTGCGATGCTAGAATAAACAAGTTGTTCTGTTAGCAGTCGACTCATGCTTTGCTGGGACCTTCGGATGCTTCCAGTGTGCCCCAGGCCGCCAGGCCAACGCTACCCTTGGGGCTTGCGACCCATTTGCAACAACGGGCGCCAGCGGTCCAGTTGCAACAACGGGTGTCAGCACTGAGGTTCCAACAGCCGGTGGCAGCGCTGAGATTCCAACAGCCGGTGCCATCGGTGCGGTTCAAATAACCGCTTTGTTCTACGTCACGGCGCTCCCCGCGAACTCCTGAGTAACCGAGGTCGCGTATTTCTCGCCGACGTCATTCAAGAACTTCTCGCTGAATGCCGCGTCATTCATCGCTGTACCACTGCATATCACCCGCAAACAAACGGATAGACAGAGCGCTTTAACCGAACTCTTGACGACATGCTTTCAATGTATGTCGCCTCCAACCACACTAACTGGGACCTCATCCTTCCCTATGTCACGTACGCCAACAATACGGCACCCCAGTCAACGACGGGCTTTTATCCCTTCTTTCTTCTATATGGCCGCGAACCATCATTTCCCATCGATACTATTCTCCCTACCGTCCCTACTTATCAGAGGGTACACCGGCTTCCGAAGCCGCCCGGTATGCAGAAGAATGTCGGCAACTAGCTCGCTCCCTTACAATGCAAGAACAAGCGCTACAGAAATTTCGTCATGACAATGGGCGCCCCCACCGCCAGTTTTCGCCTGACGCTCTTGTTTGGTTGTGGGTGCCTCCTACCTCGACACAAGGTGTCTCCTCCAAATTTGTATCCCGATATCATGGACCTTACCGGGTTTTACGCCAAACTTCTCCTGTGAACTACGCTAGTGAACCTCTGACGCCCCCTACGGACCTGCGCCGCGGAGGCCGCGAAATTTTGCACGTAGATCGGCTCAAGCCGTATCACGAGCCCTTCGTCCTCACCACGCCTTAGGCCTCCTGTGCGGCTCCGTCTTCAGCGAGGGGGGAAGATGTAAGGAAGAAGAAGTGCTCCGTGCCGAGCTCCGCAGCCGGATCGCCAGCGCTACTGAAGTGGGGCTCGGGCTAGACGCTGTTCCTGGTTTTGTACTGGCTAAGTTTACGCTGTTGCGTCTTCTTGTCCGCGTCCTTCGTGTCGTCCACAGCCGTGTCGGACTTCTTTGCCATACTCCAAAGTAGTGGACCACTACCAGAACAAATGCATGTAGTGTGCCCATCTCAATTATTGTGCTTATGCGAGTCTTTTTTACAGCAATGGCTGCTATGGGCTAATTCCTCTGGTTGTTGTGATGTCTACTGGTGTTGTCACTGGAATTCCCAAATTTCTTGCTAAAATATTGCAAATAAAGTGCTCATTGTGCTGCGAGGATTCAAACATACAATGAAAAGATTGGCAGTCCACAATTCTACATTTCAGCCACCCTGCTGAAGGTACAGTCATGGTGAATACCGATCCTGGAGAGCACGATCTAGCCAACAGGTGCCATAATTGGCTACCACCTGCTCAATGTCTGCATAGTGTATACAGAGCTGGCGTCCACGCCTTCAAGTTCTTACACATCACCTTCCCACATGTGAAGGCAGTCCTGTGTTCAATTTTCTTCTTACATGCAATGGCAGGGATTGGATACATCTGCTTCATTAATCTTCTAGTGCTTGGCTTCTCAGATTTACTGGATGAGGCTGTTGGTATCTCGTTTACCTCAAGCACAGCACGAGACCTAGCAATGGGTAGCCCAAATATAGATTTGAGAAAACCAAAACGAATTCAGCAGTAAGAAGCTAAAGGGCTGTTTTGGTGGAGATCAGTCGCCAAGTCTGGATATTAAAGAAGAGGAAAAAAAGTCGAGTCTACCCACTTCAACACAGGGAGGTACGACTCCCACAAATAAATATGACTCGTACTTATTTTACTTCTTTAACGGAGATTACTGACTTGCATTGGCAAGTGTTCACTTCAACAAACACTGCATAAAGCAAGCTTCCTATGCATATTTGACCAGCTACTGCATCATTGTTTCGCATTACGAGTAGAACTGCAATTTTATTTGTGTCACAACTTGCCCAATTTGGCGTTTTGCAGTGGGATGTTAGCAGTGCTATTAAAGCGTTTAAATGCTCATTAATAGTGGTAGAAAAAAAAAGTAAGAAAGCAGTGGCCTTTTGTGCATAGACTGCATACACCTGGTGCTCTCATGGGCATTTTTTCCCGATCTGTAAACCATTCTAAACAAGAAAAGCTTACACACAATTATTGTGCAAGGTCAGACCACAACTAAACCAGAGGTATCTTGGTAAGCAAGGTGCATTTATATATATATATATATATATATATATATATATATATGTCAAGGAAAGGTTCTGTAGGTCCGTTACATAGGTAGTTGAATAAACGAAGGAGCACACTTACGAAAATTGCATTTTTAATGTTGTAACGTTCCGGCCGTGCCATGGCCGAAACGTTACATTCAAAATGCAATTTTCGTAAGTGTGCTCCTTCGGTAATTCAACCCTATATATTAGAACATATGCTTCTCTGTACTGCATTTTTTACAGGCCTTGTCTGGTGTGGCCGGGGCACAGCAGAAGAAAGGTGCCCAAAATGTCTACGTTCACCCATGACGCCACGTCCGCTATAACCCATGATGTCACATCCGTTCATTTCCATGGCGTCTGTCTTACGGAGCCGATTGCGCTGCGAAGCGGTCTGTATTCCGCGCCCACTTAGAGCGTGAGTAATTCATGTTTCCACGCTATATGCCCGTAGTAAAAGCTTGGCACTGTGAGCTGTTTGAAGCGTTACCATTAGGTACCTTGTGCGCATATTTTGCCTCCTGGCCGCGTGAAATTGCAGCCGGCATGTGGAATAAACCGTGGCATCTTATATAGAGCTGCTCATGTGAGTGGTATTGCCTCCGTCAGGACCGTCAGTGCGTGCACGGAGCCATTCAGTAGTCTGGTTCAGGGGAGGATGCGCGAAAGAACGAGGACGTAAGAAAACACTGGCATGACGAGCTGTTCCGTCAGATCGTGTTTCATCGCGCTTTTTTTCTAAGACCATCTCGCTCGAGCGAGAGTATTGGAACAGCATTACTACTGCTTTTTTACAGCTTTGCTGCGGCTCATTTATTCATAACCTGCATTCTTTTAATAATACAAATGGCATCGCTGCGCGGAAGAGCGTCTCTTGAAATTTCCAAACAAGAGCCACTGCCACTGTGCCTGCTGCATACACGCTTACCTTTCCTAACGTAGTTAACCCTTTGTGGTACAGTGGTACAAATATGTACCACTTTTTGGGCACGTTTCAAGTGCCCGTAATAAAACAACTGTTCAAATTGGAGCCAATTTTACTAGTGCTGCCATCTACCAAGGCATTTAGAATGCTTTATGTGCGTTTTTATTTTATTCCGTCATGTGGCGTGAAGAGTAAAGTAGTTTTTGCAAATGCCTTCATTGCGGTTCAGTACGTGCTGCTGTGGCGTGGGAAAAATTTACTGAAAACACTGCTTCAACATGCCTATTAAGCGTCCCCGTTTATCTGTTTACTGAATGGAACCTAGTGATTCATCTACAACCATATGCATACATTGAGGGCGCCCTAATTTTTCACCGTTTTGAATTGTCTGTTGTGGGCTCGCTTTCGGCTGGGGTTGTTAGGCCTAAGCGGATGGCTATCGCACTGGTCAAATCGCACAGGTTGTCGATTTGCATTCTTTCTGAAAGCGGAGGTAATTTTTCATAATACCAACATAGCTGAAGTCGCCCCTCGACTGATTTATCTGCTTGGCGACTGTAGTCACGCAGTCCTGTGTATCACAGGTCACTCGTCCCCTTCGCGTTTGCGCGGCTTTACTGGTGTGAAAGCAAAGTAGCGCGAGGCAGTAGCTATAGTAGTTAGAGATTCAATTGTTCTCAACTAAGCACATTAGAGGTCACAGCCTTACGCAGTAGGAGGGTGTTGCCCTCTCATTTGAATTGCCATAGAATTCAGAAATCAGTGAAGACGGCGGGGACTGCGGAAGCGACGAGAAGTTCGTCCCAGAGCTAGCGCCTGAGGAAGAGGAAGACTAACGACGGTGTCCCTTCTGGAAGTGTGTCTTCGAAGGGAGAGCACTCGTATTCGCGTCGGCATTCGCCCCCTGACCTGCGTGTCGGGGGGTGGGTAGACCACCTTATCAGTTGGAAAATAAAGTTTATTTTATCTATCTATCGCGAAAAAGACCAACGACAAAGAAAACGACGTGCAAGTTGGTCCATGCTATTCTTTCGGATGAAGAGGAAGTTGCTCCGTTAGAAAATCGGACCCTCGAGTAAGCTCCCAAACAATATTTTAGAGGTACCAAAAATATGGGACCTGCTGTTTTGCTCGGAAGATCATTTGGCTGCAAAGAAGGCATTGTTCTACTTTGAGAAAGAAGTGCTTGATGTTCTCGTCACAGAGACGAATAGGTATAACAGGCATATATTTATCGGCCGAGATCGTCACCTGTAGCGGTAGGCCAGTCGACAGAGGTGTAGGTGGGGCTCCATGACACAGCAGCAAGTTCGAACGAGCTTTCTGTGCAGCGAATGCCAAGTTCCGCTCTGTGTCGATTGTTTGTGCCATTCCACAAGTAAACAGCAGCATTGACTTCGTAAATGTCGTTCCTGTTACACATTGTCTTTTCATTTTAAACCACATGTGGACAGCGGTACAAATGTGTACCACATTTCATTTCTTGAAATAAAGTCAGTGGTACATATATGTGCCACCTTTTGTTCGAGAACTGCTGCACCACGTTTCTTGAAAAACGTGTCAAACATTTCTTTTGCCGTCCTGAAAGCTATTCTTCAGTTTTTATGAGCGAAATTTCAAGGAAAAGGTAGCACCTCACAAAGGGTTAAGACGCGGCACCAGATCTACTACTGCGTGATACATGGTCACTAGGATCAGAAAATTAAAAAGAACAGACGAAATTAATGCAGAAAATGTCGAACGTTGCCAAGCGTGATAAACGGACCTGCCTCGCTAGACGAGTTGAATAAATCGGCGTCCTGAACTCAGCTTCGCCGCAGTACACTAGTGTTACGCGATGAAGCATGTCAGAACTGAAGAGAGACCGCTTTCATTGACATATATAATATGTGTTCCTTAATAATGTACTCGTGCACCTGCTTTCTCCTGTTACATTACGCTCGCCGAGGCGCCTAAGAAGTGTACTGGCCGGCCTCCAGCGCTATTTCGGACGTGGCTGTGATGCTTTGAACCGTTGGTTTGTCGACCTCCTAAGCCAGTTAATGTTTACACAGCCATTTTTTGTGAACTGCTGATTTCTTCCATAATAGCTACGTAATTTCGTAGTTTCCTGTCCAACTGCTTTGGTCATATGCGAGTCAAGGCGTTCTCTTTACCCGAGCGCAGTTTTCGAAAGCGAAACGACGCTTTTGCATCAGCATATAGTACCGTCGCCCATTCACAACACATTCAATCAATGTCATTTTGTATGTCACTGGGAAACAACCGAACGCAGGGAACTCATTCGCACGCGGGGAACTGCATAACTAGCCATGGGATTAGCGTGCCTCTTGGGAAGCTGCTTTGCACCAAAGGCCAGGTACCCTTGCTGTGCTTCACCGCAAAACATTTTGTATGTCTAACAGCTTACCATATTTGTATTGCGGTGAAGCTAACCTTACGGAACCGAATTTCGCAACCCTTTTTAGACTCCTGCAACTCTACCAGCCACTACCAAACGCTTGTCGGTACGTCTCTTGGCAAAGGTTCAGCTAAAATTCCCTCTTGGGAGTGGGGGAGACTCACGTATATAAAAACTGCCAGGGAAAGCAGTTGCCCTGATGAAGGCACGCTCCCTGGTCGAAACATTTGCACCACCTGTTCAACCACCGTTATCACCGCAACATATTTGTGTGTTGCGGTGAAGCATGCCGATATTGGGAAAGATTTACGTGAATCTGGAATGTACGGTTTCAGCCAGTGACGAACCTAACGTTCTACTCTCAAAAAAGCAGATTTTCGTGGCAGCATGCATGATGTCTTAAGAACATTTATTGGCTAAAGCCAGACATGCCAGGTTAGCTCTTGTCACAATAATACGCTTTACCGAAATACGCAAGAGGCCTCACTGCAGGACCCGCCCGCCATAGTTAGCCAAAACCTCCCGTGACCGTTCACTGCAAAACACATCCTGTATTGCGGTGATATGTAATCAAGCACATTTGTCAGTTTAGAATGTAAAGAACCTTGCCCTTCGCTTTTGTGATATTATGAATCAGTTTAATGAGAACATGTATTCACTGATAAAAACATGCACATTGAAGTGGAGATACGAACATTGTTGGCAGCCTGTAGGATGTTTTATCCCTTTCCTTTTTGTGCACCTGTCACGCTGCTATTATTAAATTTTCCTGTACATTGTAAGGCGCTGACGTACAAAGCATTACATCACAAGGAGCCACTGTGTAATTAGTGTTCAAGGACCAGTGTGATGGCTTTTCTCAAGAGAGGTATGGCTTATTTTGTTTTGAAGGTTTGTTTTTTTAGAGAGGCAGCTTTCTGAGAAGAAATCAGATGTCAGGAAATAGACCTCAGTGGCACAGTAATCTTGGCTGCCTTTTGCGCAAACGTGCCCTAGACATAATTGAGTGATTTGCATTTGCAACTGGACAGCAGCCTTAGCTTAGGAGACCAGTGATATGGCATATTTTATCAAACTAGGTGACACATAGCATTACCAGACCGAATAGAGACCTGTTTAAATGTTTGTCACCTTTAAGACCTAGATTTTCGACCATGAATTAAGAAAAATCTGTAGCACATTTAGAACCTAGATTTCAAATGCTGTATGAGTTGGCTTCTTGTTCACTGCAGCTGTGCTCGGCTTCTGTCCAAACTGGAGAGCACTGCTGGGTAGCTTATTAGGGAACGTTCTTGTTTACATACCTTCTTTTTATTTATCTCGCCTACAATCACAATCAAATGTTTATAGCACATGATTATGCTGTGCATGAATCTAACTTACAATGCCATGTTCAACAGCACAGTGCATGTAGCTTGTGTTGGTTCTTTCAAGCTAAACATTATTACAGCCTTTAACTGTAGGTATCATGGTGTGAGAGCAGAGAAATGGATATGCAAAGACTGTTGGGCGCATTGAGACATCTTTGTCGTGTGTGAAAAGGTGGCAGATACACAAAATAGGGAGAACACATGCACTTTCATATTTTCTCACGCACAAAAAAAGCAGGAGGAATAAGGTTTCTTCACTGTGCCACACAAACTATATGTTTGCTCTAAAAGGTAATTCTTATTCATTAGATATGTTCCTGTGTTGTCTTTATTTTCTTGAGTGCACTTTAGTTTTTGCACGTTAATGTTTCAAACTCGTTTTTATTTTCACAGACTGAATATCCCATGCCTTGGTTTGACTTACTGGTACAGGATACTTGCACTTAGCATGCAGTGATGAAGCAGAGCAGTGTACTTTTATTAAATGTGCAGATTTTAACAGTATAACAGCAGTTCATTAAAAAATGTGTGCTAAAAATAAAGTGTTCCTACCCACATTCCTCGTTGTCTATTTATTTATTTATTAATACTGTCAACACTGATAGAGGGTCATAACAGAGAGGACAATACAATTACATAAATCAAACATGGACAATGTCAATGTACGTAAAGTTGCTTAACACTTGTCAATTCACAGGGAATGAGATGTTCACTTGAATGCTGTTCAGCACACTTCTGACATTTATCAGAATACGCCAATGAATATCAATTCGCACTTATCACTTGGCACTTCAAAACTTAAATCGTAAACTCCCATAAATATGCCTCAGCAGCATTTTCAAAGTCGGTGGCATCTTTTAGGCTAACAATAGCGTTTGGCAATTGGTTGCACATTTCTATCGCATCCGGGAAAAATGAGTATCGATATGCATCACTGTAGGTACGGTACGGCTTTAGGACGTAGTCGTGGTTAGTGCGCGGGTTTCTTTTGCCTCGAGCCTGTAGATATTTGAGCTTATCAATCTTAAGTTGATCCTGCATTATTTGATAAAGCACCTTGAGCCTATATTTTTTCCTACGTACCTCAAGAAGATCCAAGTTGCAACGCTGTAACATAAGCATGACTGATTCCTTCCTTCGGTATGTCGAACAAATAAAACGCGCCGCCAGGCTCTGTATCGTTTCCAATTTCCTCTTAAGCGTCACTTGATGGGGACTCCAAACAACGGCTGAATATTTTAGTATGATCCTAATGAAGGCGGTGTATGCAATAAGTTTTACATTACGCCGTGCACGTTACAGTATTTTTTCTCATAAAATATAATTTTTGATAGGCAGTCATGCAGACGTTATTTATATGTTGGTTCCATGTCAATTTGCTTGTATTCCTGTATTCTCTTCAGCAAAACAACGTATATAGGGAACTGATCATGATAAGTGCTCATGAGCATTTTAAAGAACAGCCTTGAACCCTACTGGTGCAGTCGTAAAATTATAGATGCAGTGAAATTGAAGCAAAAGGCAAAATAGCAAACTTGATGCGGTATTTGTCAGACATACATGTCACGAATTTTCGCATAAAACGATATACTTAGAGCATACTAGCACTACAAAGCACCCATCTTTCTTGCTAGGCATACATTACCACAAGCTCTTTAAAGGTGGTCACAAGACTGGTTTTAATGAGAAACTATAGACGTTAAAGGCAGCCATGAAATGGTATTAAGAAATTATGCAATGCATAGCGTTTACTCAGTTCAGAGAGCTTGCAAAGTTGCCATAAGGCCTTGATAGCTATGGATGAGGGAACAGTTGTAGCCCTCTTTGGAGCATGAGAAATGAACATTAAGATCGAAACATAAGTAACAACTTGCTGTGCATTTAAAAAATCTTGCTATACCTTTAAAAAGACAGTGAAATGAAATTAGTGTCACAATTTTCTTTTCACTTCATTTAGGTTCAATGTACTGATTTTAGTAACACAAAAAAGCAGAGGGGTGAAGCACATAAGAAAGATGCTAGTCTGTGTTTATATTCTGCCTTCTTTAAATTCAAAGTTCAGTAAACTTAACTTAGAAAGCTACAGTGAAGCCATTGCGTCTGCCTGTGTGGTGCATAACAGCAGCAATCGCCAGCCTAACTGCTTGGGTTTACAGTGCCTTATTTGTATTGTATACGTTTTAAGTGCTGATATTGGAAGATTGATTAAGGTGACCAACATGCTGAACCAGTAGTTTACTGAGTAAAATACATGGAGAAGGGTGGAAAGATAGGACAGAGCACAGGGGATGTATTCCGTGCCCACCTAGCGGAAATGTCCATTTCATTCGCTGCTGAAGTTCTGATTGGCTGGGCTGGGGTATGCATGAGGAGACATGCTCCCCCAGCTAATTCAGCAGAAGAGGATATGGAAATGTCCTCAAGATGAATACTTACAAAGCTATTTATTAAGTACTTCTGTAACCAACATGCCTGCTATGCCATCCTTGCTTTCAATGTCTGTCTTAGTAAAAGTGTGAAAGAACCAGGTTTGTGCATGAAACGTTTTTCTGAAGGTGTGTGCCTTGAAGCCCGTAGTGCCAATCACAGTAAACGGGGGTGGAACCAGAGTAGTACCAAAGGGCAAGCCTTCAATAAAACAAACATGGAGGGAAGTGACTGCATGCTCAAACGTGTCAGCTCACAAGTTTGCCAATACCAAGTGATGTCAGAAGTTGATGAAGCCTACATGGTTAATGTAAACCACTTAGGCCAATATTATTTAGATACTTTTATGAGGACTAAATATTTACTGGAAATCTCAAAATTATTATGTTAGTGGAGAATACCTTCCACTAGGTGTGACGTCCTTGAAAGAATGAAAATGTTTGAGTTGTACTTGTGTGGTGCATGAAGTTACTTTAAAAAAACTCAGCAATAGAAACAAAATGCAAAGAGTAGTACTCGAAATATATTGCCACCTTTTTAGGGCTAGGCGAATTTAAGTATTAATAATAAGCAAGTGGAGATCCAGCATAAAAGATAGATGTTTCGGTTTCCACATGAAAGCCTTGTTCAGAAAGGTTGTGAATCAAGCTCCAGTTGAACCAGCTCTTATTTCTCATTTTTATGGTTGGCATCTAATTTTAAACTACTTGCCGTGCCTCTTTTGACCAAACCAGACAGGCTGCCGTCAAACTCTCTACTACTTCAATGCAAATAATTAGAGGTTGGCAATTGAGTAATACTTGTTGGGGGGCTAGTTGGTGCACGTCCAAAAGAGGGTTGTAGCGCCGAAAAACACAACATACAGCAAGCGAGACGGGAGAGGCGCAGTTGAAACCTTTTTCTTTGGGATAATTAAAGAATCGTCAACATATCTAAATGTTTTCAGCACTTTGGCTTCATCAAAAGTATCCGCCAGTGACCTGTCCTTCTACGCGGAAAGATATTACATAGCACTGGAGCGACGCAGGAACCAATGCAAATTCCTTTTTTCTGAACAAACAGCTGGTCTTCAAATAATACCACCGTGCAAGACAAGTAGTACTCTAACATTGCCAAGAAATTCGCAACGGAAACACCGCAGGGTTCTGGAAGGAAATCACCCCATTCTTTTCAATGCACGACTGTACAGCGGCTAACAACTCAGTCTGTGGGATAGAACAGATCAACAACGTCAACGGAAAACATATAACCTGAAGCCTTATCGTCATTCAAAAACTGAACAAAATCAAGAGAGTTCCTGCAAGATAATGGGTCTTCGACATCTAACCCATTAAGTTGCCTTAGCAGGAAACCACTAACATGGCTCTGCCAAGCCCCTCTTTCACTGATGATAAATCTGAACGGTATTCCTTCCTGATGTGTTTTCGCCGTAAAAAAAACATCTGTAAGCTATTTCCTTTACAAAGCTCCAATACCTTTAGCAATTCTGTCCAAGCCAATACTTTCACACAGAGAAACCGCATTAGATTTCAGCTTTCCCTGATTAACCACACTCTTGCGGAAATTCCTGTGCACAGCTTCATGAGCCTTCTCGTTGAACATAGCAGACGGAATGATAACGAATCCGCCCTGCTTGTCCGCTTGAGTGAGTCGAAGCTTCTGGTCGGTGAAGAACTTGACGACTATTTTGGTGGTCGACTCATGTCTAGCTCCGTTGATGGGCGCGGTCCTGTTGAGGTTGTCCGTGCCGTCTAGCAAGCACCTTTCCTGGTCCTCTGGGTCAGTTTTACCGGCAATCCTTCGATTCAAGGAAAGTAGCTCATGCCCTGGAATCCTAGGCTCAATGCTGTACTTCGGGCCCTTCCTGTCCCATCTCGCTTGCTGTGTGTTGTGTTTTTCGGCGCTACAACCCTCTTCTGGAGATTGGCAAATACAATTTTCTAATAGAAATAGTAGGTATCAAATAGTCAAACACTGATGCATACAATTACAGCAGGCATATTTATCTTGGAATTAATCACCATGCTTGTATTATCTAGTAAAGAAGGACAGCCATCAAGGAAGATGAGGAATATTTTTAAACTATATTATACGTCATATACTTGAAGCAGATGTAGTGCTTCTGCACTACATCTGCACACAACTGCAAACAACTGCACACACTAAAACATTAAGCTGGGATATTCAAAAAGACAAGTACATGTTTTGCTCGCCAAGTGACATTTAGAGTGCTCAATTATGTAAAGTGTGCTATTAAATGAATAATGTAATTTGCTAATGTAAAGAAAGAACAAGCCAGGACCTCTTGCTTCATATATATTCGCTGAATGAAGAAAGTAATTAAGTAAGAAGAACACCAGAAATAAACACGAATATTTGTGTGCTTTCTGGCATAAAATAATTCTCACGTGCGCCACGTAACATGCTTTCCAAAGCATCCCCTACCTTAACTTACAGCTGCATCACATGAAGGCACTTTCCGAGAACACACATGCTTCATGATCATTCACTGTGTTAGTGACTCCCACTGAAGTAGACTGAGAACATATCTGGGCATTGCATTCAATAGCTGATGTAAAGTGAGAAGACTGCTGGTTGTAGGTATGAATGAAACAAGTCACTAAGAAATATAGGTTCTCAAACTTCTAGTAGTAAGTGTGGCAGCACTTAAGAAAAACATATTGCAACTAAAAATTGCAACACATGATGAAATAACTGAAATAGCTAGGGAGAGTTTAATAGACCAATAAAATGGAAACTGCGAATTCCCAACATTTCTGAATACTTTTCTTCACATGTACTCACCTCATAAGTATGAGTTTCCTTAATACACGAACCCCTGCCTTAATTTCACAATTCCCCATTCTCGCTGCTTTTCTCATGCTGATTGACATCTAGCACAAAGGTTGGCAAAAGTAGCTCAGCATGTGCATGTGTTGTGAGACAGGCTGCCCACATCTGGTAGCCACGTGCCGATTTCTCAGAGTAGATGAAAGGGAAGCCTTTAGGGTAAACCATAGAGAAGGCGGATACCTTGGTTCAATGATAACTGAAAACGCCAACATGGAAAAATTTGACAGCCCACAAAATCAGCAGAATTGACATAGCTCGGGAAAACTGGAAAGATACATTATGATATTTATGTTACACAGCTTCCAGTCAAGATGAAGATTTCCACTGTCTAATAAGCTTATAAGAGAATACATGACCAGAAATACTGTACGGAACCTATACAATTTTCATAAAGTCACCTAGCAGTCAGGATGGAGAAGTGACTGAATTGAGGATGCTAAAATGGATGAGTTGAAGGCAGATTGTGAAGACAGGTCCTAAAAAATTAAGATTCAACACACACTTGGGTTGGCAAAGCTTGAACTCAATGTTCAAGAAGAAATTGACTAAGATAATTTATTGGTATACATACATGAGAGAGCAGCAACAATACAGCATAGATAACTGTCATGCAAGAGGAAAGGACGTTAGTCTAAACATTAACATTTGATCAGACGAATGGTTTATGCATGGGCTCCGGATCATGTACAATTCTGTATGGTACGCATGATGTCAGAGCTGCATCGCATAAGGAACTGTGGCCTTACATGCCTCGATTATGAAAGGATTTGGGCCAAGAGTGGAACAAGGGTACCATCAAGAGGGGGCCTACTACAAAAGGAGAACGGGAGGGAAACGGGGCGAGGGAGATTTTCTACTCAACAGATACAGAGTCATATGACTCATAGTCATAGCAACCATGACCCAAGGAGCTGCACAACAAGGTATATACATTCAAATCTCTATACAGTTAAACCTCAGCATAACGAGATTCTCGATATAATGAAGTATTTACCTTTTTATAACCTCGTCTCCATGGAACATCATGCATTTAAAGCCTCAATATAACGAATTGTGTTTATGTGCAATTTCAATATAACGAAATTTCGCTTCTGCCGCAGAGGAGTACCAAGACGATCAATGGTAACTTCCGCGAACGCAGATAGTCAAAGGATTGAATTACAAGCGGCTGCTTGCAAACGCACCTCTAAAGCTGCGTGCAGTGCGACAAGAACAACAGCTTGGACCGCATCGTGTTCCGTATAAATTAAGTCCAAGTGCGATCAGATCCTATCGCGCCCCGCACACTTGTGCTTTAGGTGCGAGTGAAAGTGTGCGAGGGTGAGACAATAAAGATGGTAGTTTCATAAGCGCCGCCTTCCCACCCGAGCAATGGCAAAGTGGGGGATGAAAACGAGCTCGCGGTAACGCGATCAAGCGCGCGCGAGGGGGCGGAGTGGGGGATAAGTTGGCGCGCGTCTCGACCATGACTGCGCGAGGCTGTAAGCGCGGCTGAGTGCATACGCAGCCGCGCACCGTGCTCTAGAGGTAATCTGCTGCGTGTGGAAAGAGCGGGCATGCCAAGACGGCGTGGCATCATGTAAGCTGTTTTACCGCACGTTTAGTATTGAAGGTTGCGTAATCTCGAGTTTTGATGCCCCGTTGGAACGAGAAGCAGACGAAGCATTCGCTTCCAGCTGCCGGCGCTTTTCATGATAGCGTCGTCGCAGTGCGACCGGGTGACGCTTTGGGGTCGAAGTGCACGCGAAAGCATGGCGTCACTTAATTTGTACCGCTGATGTGAAGATATCAACGTGGCATGAAACCGTATCATTAATCACTGACTCCTATATTCGTCAAAATAAGTTGTTTTCAAATTGAAATTTGCTTTTTTTTTACTGCCCAATAAGTCGGAAAATTGTATAGCCCCTTTCCGTGCAACAAATATCGATCGGCGACTGTGCTCATTTGCATAAAAGACCGAATTTCAATACAACGAAATGTCTATATAACGAAGCGATTTGCCGATTATACCTACTTTGTTATATCAAGGTTTAAGTGTATAACGAAATATACTGTTCTCTACACGGGGGTGGCAATTTGGGCTTGTGCGTTGCTCATCATGGAACGGCATGTAGTGTAGAGCAGCAAAAACAAGAACACAAGAAGAAATGAGACACAAGAGCCTAATTATGCCTGTGTTTTGTTTCTTCTTGCATCCTTGTTTTCGTTGCCTTACACTACATGCCATTCAGTACTTTCACTGTCACATTCATGAGCACTGAAAACCTAGAATCAACTAATATCTTGCCTGATTTGCCATAATAAAAAGAAAAATGTGGGCATAGTAGGTCTAATTGAGTTCTGGTGATTTTAGCATCACCGACATATAGCTTTTAAGAATGTTTAATCCTTTCTTTCATTAAGGCAGAGTACATGCTCAACTGCTACAATTAGTGTGAATGTAGGCAAATACGACATTTTTGGCTCTTGCATCAATTTTATGGCATGTTGAATGAGTGGTTTCAATTTGACTAAGTTCTCGATTTAGCAAAATAAAACCTCACATCCCAATAAAATTTATTAACTAGAATTACTGTAGTTTGTACCTAAAGTACTGTTAACTATAAGCAGCTACAGCCGCCACGAATGGCGAGCAGAATTGAAATGACATTGCTTCAGTCGAAAAACGCCGAGCGCTGCTGCTAAAGTACGGGCTAGATGCATTGGGCAAGCAAAAATCTACGGGAACCGCGGTACCACACGCAGTTATTCAAAGCAGCACATAGAAGTGCCGCGCACTCAAATTAGTAAATGCATTCGGAACCAGTCTTTCGATTACTCAATATATCAGCCACACGTTCGCACAGCACGGCCACGTGGCAAATGCGGCTGTGCGGACGCTTCACTATGCGCGGATCGGCTAGTTGCAATATTGGGGCACTCTATGCGTGCATGTTTAAAGCACAGCGTTTTTTGCCGATCGCCTGATCGTCGCGGGTGCTCCATGGCTGAGTGTATTGCATGGTACATAATTGGCCCCTGTATCAAAAGTACACACGTAGGGCCGTCCGTACAGACGAAGCGTGAACGCGAGCTCAACATAACCACGTCCTCACTATTCTGTAGCGATTATTTATGCGAAAGCGTCAAATGGCCCATTGAGCAAAAAAGCCGGCGTCTGTCGTCTCAGCGAAATAGCACCTCAAATCCCATTGGCTGCGACCACGTCACGAGCGCCCCTCGACGAAACAGAGTGGGTGAAAGGGTACACCTGCTGTCGCTATAGTGCACCAGGTGTTGCGTGAGGGGAGAGGGCGTCGCCGCGACGCCACGTCATCCTTGCTGTCGCAAGCCGCCGCCCGGTCCGTATCTCCACCCTCCACTGGGCTTAACTGCTGCGCCTGCCTGCCGGCCTTAGTGGCCATTGCTGTTTCCCGGTTTCTGGTCATGCAGCACGTCGGTGGCATGCGGTGTTGGCACCGCAGGCTGCTGCTGCTTGCTAGCTCGGGCCCAATGTAGCTCTAGGGTGCATCATTTGCAGCGTAAAACGCGAAGGACTGCTCAGCGGCGTTCAATTGAGCATTAATGCTTTCGCAATCACAACTCAGATAAGACATGCTTAGCTGTCCTCATATGTTTTTCTTTAGTTACCAAGTGGACGCATCATTGTTCACCATTCACAGTCTTCAATCTGTTGTCATCATTGCATTGTCATTTCAAATTAGTTGTAATATCGCGCCGTCGGAAGCTGCCACCTTCATGCTGTGTAGTAGATAGGCAGTCATTGCCATGCATGCACTCATCATCCCAAAGTCGTTATGCCTCAGTCGTGATGACTAGAATTGTCATACCATCGTCGATCATGCCACCGTTGTCATCGCATCAGCATGCTGTTGTCGGCATTCGACAGGTGCATTGCACATATTAGCGTTCCTTTTTAAGCTTCTAGAACAGAATGCACGTGGTGATCTACCGCAGTAATATTATGAGAGACACTTGGGCGGAACAATTGCTGGCCTCAATCGCCAACCCTCCCTGCCACATCATTTATTTCAATCTCCACAATAATCCTAAATTGTGTCACAAAACTTCTACAACAAATGTCAACATTGTTGCCATAAGACCTTGTCTCTCATGAAAAACAAAACTATATTCTCATGTTCACTAACTTGATCTCCTCCATTGAACATAGCTCTTGCATTGAATGAATACTTTTAGCGTTTTAAATTCTGCTACTTTGTGCCACTGCCTCCTTCTCCTGAATAAGCTAACTTAATATTGATCCACATGCAATTACTAAAATTCACTGAATGCTTTCTTCATGACCAAACACAATTTGTATGTTAACAACTCCAATTCACGAATCTGTCTTTTGTCACTTCTGGCATGCCACAATGTTGACTTTTTAGGCCCTTGATTTTTCTCATTTTAGATCTCGCAAAGAACTTAACGTAGAAAACTAAACTTTCTGTTGATGACTGTGTTTTTGTCGTGAAACAACCAAACTCTGGCAGGTTAGTTTCTGTTCAAACAGACTAAACAAAAGGCCCACTGAGCAAAAAAGCCAGCGTCTGTCGTTTCAGCAAAATGGAACCTCAAATCCCATTGGTTGTGACCACTTTGCGAACGTGCCTCTACGGAGCAGAGCGGGTGAAAGGACACATCTGCCGTCGCTCTAGCGCGCCAGGTGTTGCGTGAGGGGAGAGGGCGCCGCCACAACACCACGTAATCCTTGCTCTCGCAAGCCAGCGCCCGGTCCATATCTCGCCTCCCCCCCCCCCCCCCCCACTGGGCTTAGCTGCTGCACGTGCCCAGTGGGGCAATGTCTCCCCTAATGTCTCTTCTGAGTACCATCACTAGTTAAAAACCTAACACCAGAACCCTAGCAAAAAAACTGATAGAAATTTCTACAAGTCTCTTTTTGGGACAGTGGACGTGATCAAAGCAGCTAGCACCACAGCATTAAATAAAAAATCCGGAGGAGGACTACCGCAACATATTCGAGAGCTGGAAGTCTCGCTGGAGCCGATGTATTGACGCAAAAGGAGAGTATTTTGAAGATTTTTAAACTTTTTGTAACAACAAATTCAATAAATCATTTTTAATCGCCTTACTGACCCTAATTTCAGGACAGACCCTGTACATGTACTTTGAAGGTATGTATGTGGAAAGCATTTCAACCTCTGCTTGCTTTTCTGGAATGGAATAAAACGGTATTTTGTCTCTAAACCACTTACTTTTAAACTATTCCATTTGGTTCATTTTTCTAACTTCTGCAGAGTTGCATTCACAACTTTCATAGTTAACCGGCTCCGTTTTCATTCTTGCTTCCTAAAATATGAACTCCTGTCATGCTAATTTGGAAGGCCTTCTGTTAGCAATGGGTATTGTATTTCAAGACTATCAGTGCAATGTTGCATGACGAAAACTACTCTTAGAGTAAATTATCGTTCAGCTTGTTATCATGATACTGCTGCATGGTTGTTATTTAACTCTGCAATAGAATAGTCCTGCCATCCTACCAAGAGTGCATTTCATGGGTATTTTTCTCTTTCTTTTGGCATTAGTTTATGATGCTCACAGATATATATGTGTCAACAATAACACCTGACATCTAATTTTGCGCAGCATACACTACATTTAATCAGATAAAAGTTGGATGTTTTGCCTCTTGGACCAGTCTGCTCAGCGGTAGGAGGTCGACACCACAAACGAGAGTGGCTGGCCAAGATCTGTGGGGTGTGTTCCGCGTTATGCATCTGACAAGATTTCGTGGTGGCAAGAAGACATGTCAGACATGATGTGATCTTTCTAATTATCGTGCACAGAGTTATCAGCATGATAATATCCTTAATGCTGTAAAGAGTACCTCCAGCAAGCAGTCTATATGCTTATGCCTTTTTTTTGCTTACGGCAGTAAAATCCAACATGCTTTGAAACATGCTCATTTGCTGTCTGATGCACAAAATGAAGAACGCTGCCTTCTCTAATGTTATTAGCAACAAGAAAGCCACTCTGGAAGCAATTATGTACATACACAGCAACACACCCTAAAAGCTACAAATGAGAGAAAAAACACAAACTAAGCTAAGAATAAAAGAAACCAGACACCCAACAAGTGTTACATGTTACTCAAGTATGCACATTCAACCTGAGTTAGAGAGATAGATGGTCGACTCCCGCACTCCTGTGCATGCATCTGGATATGTTAAGCCTCAGCTACTCTTTGTGTATCATAACTATTCCTATTTTTGTGAAATCTGGTGTACAAGCGCAAGAACAACGATGGCTTGACAGGTGGTTCACCTTTCAATGAGTTCTATAAGGAGGATGCATCAACTCTTCCAGCCAATGTACACATTGCTACATGAAAGTAGCAGCTTATAAACAGCACAACACCATACAACACAAATTATATATTTGCCACGTGTTATTAAACTTACATCATTAAAGTACATTAGAATTTGTGCTAAGGCTCGTGCACAATATATGCATATACTTTTGTTGCGACGAGCGACCACGTAGACCGGTAAAGTCTCGGGCTCTCGCAGGAGAGGAAGAACCGACAGTCCGCCTCTTAGTGTAGCATTCTTTTTAATGATGTCCTTCGAAACGATAGCCCGTGCCGGAGCGTGCCAGCCGCTCGAGCCTCGTGTAGACGCGAGCGTCTACGTCAGCTCTCGTGCAACGCCGATGCTGCTGCCGCTACAGAGGCCTCCCCCCCTAGAGAGGAGGAAAGTTCGACGAACGATGGAAAGTCCATGTGACACGGCGGGTCTTGGCGTTGGTCTTGGATGTCACGTGCTCAGGCGGCGGCGAACGATGCAGCAGGGTCGCGTCGCATATTGGTGGAGCTGATGGCGTGGGTGCTTCGATGTAAGCGGGTTTGAGACGTTCCAGGGCAATTGTGTCTGATCGGCCGTTGACATTCACAACAAACGTCGTCGGACGACGCTCTTGAACACAATATGGCCCGGAGTAGTGTGGTTGCAAAGGCTTCCGCACGGCACAGTTACGCACGAAAACGTGGGTAGCAGAGGCGAGTGCGGGAGAAAGGTACGGGGACCTTGCTTCTTGTGAACGTGTAGGCACGGGGCGTATCTGGCTGAAGAAAGCTTGCAGTTGATTCACCTGCCGACGTAGTCACCTGCCGACTACGTAGGCAGGTGATGTAATAGGCGTTTTGGGTGTGGCGACAAAGAAATCGCACGGAAGGCGTAGGTGAGTGCCGTAGACTAGATGAGCACAGGAGCACCCTAGGTCACTCTTGAGTGCGGCTCTGATGCCAAGTAAGACGAGGGGCAAATGCATGACCCACTTCTCCGGCGATTCATGTGCCATAAGGGAGGCCTTGAGATGCCGGTGAAAACGTTCAACTAGTCCGTTGGACTGCGGGTGGTAAGCAGTTGTGCGAAAACGTGTCGTTCCGAGTAGTTTGAGTAGCTCGTTGAAGAGCGCTGAGTCCAACTGTCGACCGCGATCTGTGATTATTGTGGATGGGCAGCCGAACCTTGCTATCCACGTAGACATGAAAGCTGCTGCAACTGTGGGCGCTGATATGTCAGATATAGGTGTGGCTTCTGGCCACCGTGTATAACGGTCGATGCATGTCAGTATGTAGCAGTAACCTTTCGAAGGTGGGAGAGGGCCGACGAGGTCCAGTTGTACGGTGTCGAAACGAGCATCCGGTGGAAGAAAAGACTTGGCAGGCGGAATGGGGTGACGCTGGATCTTCGAACGTTGACACGACAAACACCAGCGAACCCAATCGCGAACTTGCGCGTTTAGCCGAGGCCAAACGAAACGACTGGAAAGAAGCTTCTGTGTCGCGCGTATGCCAGGGTGCGACAGGTTGTGCACGGTTTCGAATAGACGTCTGCGAAGGGATGCCGGAATGTATGGTCTGGGTGTGTCGTTAGAAGTGTCGCAGACGATGGACGTACCATCTGGGATCACAACGACGTCTTCCAATTTCAGGGACGTTGACGAATTCCGGAGGGTACGAAGTTCAGTGTCGTCACGCTGTTGACTGGCGAGTAAGTCGGCATCGATGATGAAAGGTTCCGATGTCAACGCGGAAACGACATTGACATGACTCAGAACGTCGGCTGGAACGTTGTCGGTGCCCTTGATGTGGCGGAACGTTGTTGTAAACTCGGAGATGTAGGAAAGGTGTCGAATCTCGCGGGCCGAGTAACAGGACGCCGAACGATTCGTTGCATGCACAAGGGGCTTGTGGTCAGTCAAGACAGTGAATGCACGGCCTTCGAGGAAATGGCGAAAATGCTTGATAGCCAGGTAAACAGCGAATAATTCTCGGCCGAACACGCTGTAGCGGGACTGCGCAGGCTTCAGTTTCTTGGAGAAAAAAGCGAGTGGATGCCACGCATTGTCGATGAATTGCTGCAGAACGGCACCAACGGCGGTGTTGGAAGCGTCAGTCATGATGGCAGTGGGTGCGTCTGGCTTTGGGTGTCTAAGCAGCGTGGCGTCGGCGAGGGCGGACTTTACTCTTGTGAAAGCGTCGGTGGCCTCTTCAGTCCACTGAAGTACTTGTTTGCGTTTGTTTACCAGGAGGGCGTCTAGCGGAGCCATAAGTCGTGCGCACGCGGGAATGAATCGGCGGTAGAAATTGACGAATCCGAGAAATTGGCGAAGCTTGGTGAGTGTGGTTGGTCGGGGAAGGTTTTCGATGACGCGAATCTTGGACGGCAGAGGTCGAATGCCGTTAGCGTCGACGATATGACCGAGGAACTCGAGTTCCGTTTGACCGAATTCACTCTTGGCGGCATTGATGACAATTCCTTTACCGGCAAGGCGTGAAAACAACAACCGCAAGTGGTGAAGATGTTCTTCGGCCGAAGAGCTTGCGACGAGAAGGTCGTCAATGTATGCAAAAACGAAAGGCAAACCTCGGGTGACGGAATCGATGAAACGCTGAAAGGACTGGCCCGCGTTCCGTAAACCGAAAGGCATGCGGAGAAATTCGAAAAGACCGAAGGGTGGGGTGATGGCGGTCTTGGGAATGTCCTCTTCAGCGACCGGTAGTTGATGGTAGGCGCGAACGAGATCGATCTTAGAAAAGATCGTCGCACCGTGCAACGCTACCGTGAAGTCCTGAATATTCGGTAGAGGGTAGCGATCAGGAACTGTGACGTTGTTTAGTGCCCGGTAAACGCCGCATGGGCGCCAGTCTCCCGTCTTTTTAGGCACCATGTGAAGTGGTGATGCCCAGTTACTGGAGGAAGGGCGGATGATGCCAAGTTGCAGCATGTGTTCGAACTCTGCGCGAGCGATCTTGAGTTTCTCCGGGGACAAACGCCGGGGTCGGATATAGACCGGTGGGCCGGAGGTGACGATGTGATGGCACACGTCATGTTGCACCGGTTGCGTCCAGTCCGGCAGGCGCGTCAAAGTGGGAAACTCGCGTAGGAGCGCGGCGAAAGGTTCGTCCAACATGGCAGAAATAGGCGCTATGGGCGATGTGCCTGATGATGGGACGCCGGGAACGGATAGCTGGGTTACGGAGTCGATGACACGGCGTCGTTGGATGTCCACAAGGAGTCCGAAGTTATGCAAGAAGTCTGCTCCAATGACTGCATGACGGACGTCTGCAACCAGGAAAATCCAGCGGAATGCTCGTCGAAGGCCAAGGTTTAGCATGACGGAGCGTGACGAGAAAACTTGAATCCTGGTGCCGTTGACGGCTTGCAAAAACGACACAGGATTCGCTTTTCGGTCGGAGCGCTGGGCGGGTAGAATGCTGACGTCAGCACCTGTGTCAACTAAGAATCATTGACCCGTAACTCTGTCCGTCACGTAGAAAAAGGCGACTTCTGTGTTAGGCCGGACCACTCGTCGCCGTTAGAGGTCGGCCGGGCTGTTTCCCTGCCAAGCGCAGGGATGCCGACAGTGACGAGCGCCGTTTCCAAAACGGCGGTGGTAGTAGCAAACGCCAGGCGCTGTAGTTGAGGTTTCATTTTGGGTGCCCGTGCGTCTTGATCTGCTGGAACTACGGCTGCGTGGGCGACGAGACGCGCGGCGATGTTCCGCTCCACAGATGATGCGTGCCAGGCGCTCACACAAGGAGTCGAGCGGAGATTGCACTGCGGAAGAGCAGGGAAGAGTTTGCAGAGCGGTTGTATTGTCACCAGGAGACGGTGAAGTGGCTGCGATGGTTGGGGTGGCTACTTCCATGACTTTGTCGGCCAAAGCGGCAAGTCCGGTAAGGTCCATGGTAGAGGCTGTCGCCAGGACCATCTGCACGTTATCCGGGAGTCGTTGCAAAAACAGTTCGCGCAACAGCGTGTCGTCGATGGATCTCGCGTTGTTTCCGAGTAGCTGGCTCATTCGACGAAGAAGTTGACTAGGGCGTCGGTCGCCGAGTTCTTCAGCGGACAGAAGCTGCTGGATGCGAGAATGCTGTGAAGCTGCTGTGCGCTGTAGCAGTGCTGCCTTGAGATCGTCATAGGCGGCGGCGGCGGAAAATGGGGAGTTCAACAAATCTGCTACCTCGTCAATGGCGGCGGGCGAGAGTGCTGCGACGGCGTAATGAAACTTCGAGGCTTGAGAGCGGACACCAGCGACTTGAAATTGCGCTTCGGCCTGAAGAAACCACGCCGAAGGATGCTGGTCCCAGTACTGTGGGAGGCGGACAGCAATGGCGGAACATGAGGGCTCACCGCGTTCCTCGGAAGGGTTCTGGCCTTGAGCTTTCGTAGCGTTGGTCTGGCCCATGGTCGCCTCTACCACAGGAACATATCGCACTATCACGTCCGGGTTCACCAACCTGTTGCGACGAGTGGCCTTCTTGTCGGTGGGCTGCGGGAAGTTTGCGATGGCAGCTGCCTTCTGCGGGTCAGGGCGGACTCCAGATTTGCTGATGACGTGGCTTGGAAACAGAAGCTCATCGTAAGCGAAGCGGCACTTTTCTGGCTTGAGACTTGATGGCCTCTAGTACTGTGGCAAGCCGCCTAAGGTGATCGTCGAAATTTCCGCCGAATACAACGACGTCATCCAAGTAAACGAGACAGGTCTGCCACTTCAATCCTGCTAAAACCGTGTCCATCACGCGCTGGAACGAGGCGCCGAGCGCTGTCCAAATGGCATAACCTTGAACTCGTAGAGGAAGTCTGGGGTGATGAAGGCGGTCTTTTCGCGATCTCTTTCGTCGACTTCAATTTGCCAATAGCCAGACTTGAGGTTCATCGAGGAGAAGTATTTAGCATTGCAGAGCCGATCCAATGCGTCGTCTATCCGTGGGAGAGCGTATACGTCCTTCTTCGTGATCTTGTTCAGACGACGATAGTCGACGCAGAAACGTAGGGTTCCGTCTTTTAGAGCGCAGCTCTTTGGCGTCCGTTCCTGGGTTTCGCGTCGTCGTCGGCGTTGTCGTCGGCCTCGTAACCAGCTCCGCCCCCCTTTCATCCCCCCAGCGCTAGCAGCGACCGACTGATACCGCTGGATGCCGCTGACGCCGCTAGAGAGTCAAGATAACGTGACTGCATAGAACACCGTCGCCGCCATGCAGAAAGAGGAGGAAAGGGTCCCCCCCCCCTGTTCTTGTGTGGCGGATAGGGTGCTCTTCAGTTGCCGACGCGCCGGTTATTTCACGTAGGCCCCGGCACGTCGACGAATACGTGACCACCTTCCCACGGCTAGACCTGGTTCTTAGCGCTGCGGAAGCGAGGGTATCATATTGTTTGTGTCGGCATCGGCGGCGTTGTCCCTGAAACCAACTCCGCAGCTGGGGTTGACTCACTATCGGCGTCAGCGGCATCAGTCAGTCGCTGCTATGTCTTCCCTCCTCCCTTTATCGTGTTGTCCGCTTGCTGCGCGCGCTTCTGCCCCCATCGTTTGCCGCTGGGTGTACCCGCCGCCCCCCTCCCCCCTCTTCCTGCGAGTCTCCGGTTGTCAAAGCGCCGGCTCGAACTTAATTCCTTTCTTCGCTCCTCCTCCAATGCAACCCCTGTGCGGTGGCAATCAGAGAGCCAGATCGGTGGCGGCGGATCTGTATATGTGCACCGCCCGAGCCGAAATTGCCGCTGCCGTTCGCCCTGTGCGGTGGCAATCAGAGAGCCAGATCGGTGGCGGCGGATCTGTATATATGCACCGCCCGAGCCGAAATTGCTGCTGCCGTTCGCCACTGCGAAATTATCTGCCAGTTCTTTCTGAGCCATGAGCGAGACGACCGATGGAAGTCCTCCGTCTGCTGCTGCTGCTGCTGCTAAACGAGCTGCCAGAGCAGAGGCCCAGCGCCGTCGCCGTCAGAATCCAGAGGTGCGTGCCGCCGAAGCAGAAGCTTACCGTCGCCGCCGTCGAGATGATCCAGGAGTACGCGTCGCCGAAGCAGAGGCTAAGCGCCGCCGCCGAGAAGACCCTGCCGTTCGCGCCGCCGAAGCGGAGGCTCATCGCCGCCGTCGATAGCAACCAGCAGTAAGCGAGGCTGAAGCAGAAGCTCATCGCCGCCGCTGAGAAGACCCTGCAGTTCGCGCCGCCGAAGCAGAAGCTCATCGCCGCCGCCGAGAAGACCCTGCCGTCCGCACCGCCGAAGCGGAGGCTCATCGCCGCCGTCGAGAGCAACCAGCAGTAAGCGAGGCTGAAGCAGAAGCTCATCGCCATCGCAGAGAAGACTCTACCGTTCGCGCGGCCGAGGCCAAACGCAAACAAAGGCTCGCAAACAGCTTATTTGCTGCACTCAAATTTCGCATTAGGAAGTAACGTAATCGTCGGTAATTTTTTTTTTCACCAGGACAACAGGGGATGCCCACGGGCTTTTCGACGGCTGGATGCTGTCGTCGCGCAGCATTTCGTCGACTTGTTCTCTTATAGCTTCGCGTTCTCGTGGCGAAACTCGGTAAGGGCTTTGGCGGGGTGGTCGAGCGTACTCCTCGGTGATTATGCGATGCTTGGCGACTGGTGTTTGTCGAATCCTCGATGACGTCGAAAAGCAGCCTTTGTATCGTCGGAGCAGACTTCTGAGCTGCTGTTCCTTAATGACGGGGAGACTTGGATTAATGTCGTAGTCTGGTTGGGGAACCATGGTCGTCGGCGGAATCCGAGAGGACAAACGCATTACTGGTTTCCGGAATTCCCTGGATGTACGCGATCGTCGTGCCCTTGTTGATGTGCTTGAACTCCTGGCTGAAGTTTGTCAGCAACACTTCTGTTTTCCCTCCGTGCAGTCGAGCGATCCCTCTTGCGACGCAAATTTCACGGTCTAGCAGTAAACGTTGGTCGCCTTCGATGACACCTTCTACGTCAGCGGGTATTTCGGTGCCGACCGAAATAACAATGCTGGAGCGAGGCGGGATGCTTACTTGATCTTCGAGCACACTCAAGGCGTGGTGACTACGAGGACTCTCCGGCGGTATCGCTTTATCTTCCGACAGCGTTATTGACTTCGACTTCAGGTAGATGATTGCGCCGTGTTGATTCAGGAAGTCCATACCGAGAATGACGTCTCGTGAACACTGTTGGAGGATAACGAAGGTGGCAGGGTAAGTCCGGTCATGAATGGTTATCCTTACCGTGCAGATTCCAGTCGGCGTAATCACGTGTCCTCCAGCGGTGCGAATTTGAGGGCCTTCCCATGCAGTCTTAACCTTCTTTAACTGGGCGGCGATGTTTCCAGGAGTAATCAGCACCTGTGTCCACTAAGACGGTAACTGCATGGCCCTCGAGAAGCACGTCGAGGTCGGTGGTTCTTTGTCTGGCGTTGGAGTTAGGTCTTGACGTCGGATCACGGCTGCGTCGTGTTGAACTGAAGCTGGAACGTCGCGTCGTCAAGTCGTCTTTCGTCGGTGTAGAATCGGTTTCCTGACTTCTTCGGGACGGCGGCGTGTTGTCATTAGGTCGTCGAGATGGTTTCTTCGGCGGCGGCGAAGGATCTTCGTCAGTTCGACGAACAGCAACCGCACTTCGATTGGTTGCTGCTTTTAGTTTTCCGGATATGGCTCGTAGAGCGGCCCCGGGCTGGACCGGTGTGTGGTCGGCGCTGCGGCGACAGGTAGCGGCCTGGTGACGGCGAACGGGACGGCCGTCGAGGGCTCCACTGAGTAGCAGCGAGGTAATCGGCAATGTCACGTGGGCGCTGGCCAAGCGGTAGACGCGGTGCATTGACGGCGAGCCCTCTCAGTCCCAAGTCGTGGTATGGGCATCGGCGGTACACATGGCTGGCTTCTCCGCAGTGATAGCAGAGTGGGCGGTGGTCGGGGGGCTCGCCAAATGTCCGTCTTCCTCATGTAGGTGTGGTGGGCGACGGGTGGCCGTGCTGGTGGCGACGGCGGCGGACGACGGAATTGCGGCGTCACAGGGCCCTGGCGCGGTCGTGGAGGGGTGCCTTGACGGCGTGCGACGGCGGCGTAGGTCATCGCTTCCGGCTGGGGCTGTGGTGATTCTGGTTGCACCTCAGGAACTCCAAGCGATCGGTGCACCTCTTCTTTCCCGATGTCGGCGATCGAGGCCACTTGAGGCTGCAACGAAGGCAAGACCTTGCGCAGCTGCACAATGGCCATGATGGTCTCGTGCAGATCGTCCGTGGCCAGTGATTGAATTCCTGCCTAGTGGGTAGAGCTTGTACGGCGGTTGAATTGCCGGTTCCGCATTTCGAAAGTCTTTTCGATGCTGGTGGCCTCGCGCAAGAACTCTTCTACGGTCTTCGGTGGGCTTCGTATCGTTGCGCTGAAAAGTTCTTCCTTCACACCACGCATGAGAAGGCGGACTTTCTTCTCCTCGGGCATATCCGGGTCGGCGTGAACAGACGGTTCATTTCTACCGGTAAAGATGGCAACGTTCTCGTTAGGTAGCTGCACTCGGGCGTCCAGCATAGCTTCGGCCCTTTCCTTGCGCACGACACTTGTAAAGGTGCGCAGGAAGCCGCTACGGAACAGGTCCCACGTAGTCAAGGTCGACTCCCTGTTCTCAAACCACGTTCTGGCTGCGTCTTCTAAGGCGAAGTAGACATGCCGCAGCTTGTCGTCGGAGTCCCAGTTGTTAAAAGTCGCGCTTCGCTCGTATGTCTCCAGCCAGGATTCCGGGTCTTCAGTCACTGCTCCATGGAAGGTCGGTGGGTCCCGAGGTTGTTGTAGGATAACGGGGGACGCTGGGGCAGCCATTGGGGTTGTTTCGACCACGATCTTCTTTGTCGACTCAGGTAGAAGTCCGTGCTCTGGGGGCAGTCCTTGCAGTCTGCGGCAAGCACGCTGGTCTTGGGCGATGTTAGTTTTGTCCTCGGGCTTCGGGCTTGGATCGCGGCTTTGCGGGGGCGTTCGGTACATGAACGCACTAGCACCTCCACCAGATGTCACGTGGTAGTGACGGTGAAGAAAGCAGGAATACGGTGGAATACAAAACTAGCTTTTATTGGGCGAACCTGTGCCCACAAAACAGGCTACACTTATAGCACAACGATAGCGGCGAACACGGTCGGTGATCGTCGGCCATCTCATCAGCGGGTCAAGTGCGTCGGCTTTTATAGAGCAGTCGTCGAATGTTCCAGACTAATTGTTCGTACCCGCGTGCCTTCCACAAAGTTCTACACCATTCGCGTCACGCGATGAAATCATATAACACAAGGTTCGCCGACAACAGACAGCCGGGTAGACTCATCGATAACTTTCCAAAAACTTCGGATACATGCAGGCGCGTCCCGCGCTGTGCGATTACATTTGTTAAGTGGCGAAACGTGGTCGCCCATTACGTGTCATTAAGTACACGTGTCAATATCTTCTTCACGGACGCTCCTGTGGTCGAGGCTTCAGCTACTTCGTTCGTAGCTAAGTACTCTACTATCTTTATTAGCTAGTGTTTTGAAGTGTTTTCTTTTGCATGGAGTATAGGGGCGCAAATTTTGAATTCCTAATTGGTAAGAGTAGTAAACGTACCGGCTTTGTCTAGGTCTGGTGGCTCCCCCGTTAGGCCTAGTTGGTAGGAGGGACCTATTGATAGGCTTAGTTAATTCTTTCAGCTAGCTCTTCGGATTCTTACATGGGGTAGGGAGTGATAATTCTTTATTTTGGTTTGGGATAGCGGTCGAGGTGGGCTTTCCTTGAGTGATTTGGCGAACTTTCTCGTTGGGCCTAGGGACGTAGGCCTAGCGATGAAATCGAAGAACGTGAAGACCGCGGGCACGGAGCAAGAAATATTTAGGAGTGGAAACTCCGCTGTTTCCAGTGACCAGAAAAGGTCACAAGCCCGCGGAGCCGTTATCGTGTTGGCGGCACCTGGCGGCCTGGAAAGAAATTAGCGCCGTTGAAAGCGCGCCAGAGCATTGCCGGAGCCGCCTGCCCGGGCGCTGCATTTTTTTTTTGCTGTGGCTTCTAGGACGCCCCAAAAGGCGCCGCCACTGTATACGGCCCCGTCGGCGCATACAACAATTGTGACCTTATCTGGTCGGCCACGCTCGCTCGCGCTGATGGGAGTTTCACCTCCTAAATGTCTTACTCCGTGGCCGCGGGGGACGGGGAACAAGTGCCGTGCGACGACTGCCTGCGATGGTGCTTCCTAGACGAGACTAAGTTTCAGAATTTAGCAGACGCGGAGGGGTCTAGCTTCACGTGCAGGTCATACGAGGGCGTCAGGGAAGCCGTCCAAAAACTGGAAGGGAATTGGGCGGCTAAGTTCGAAGAGCTTAAGGCAGACCTGAGGGAGGAACAGGAGAAGCGGGTAGCACTGCAGGCGAAAGTTGACAATTTCGTCAAGGTGGAGGCGGCCCAGGCCACGCAGATAGTAAGGACAGTGGCCGAGCTTGAGGAAGAGAACACCTTCTGCGGCCCTGCCTATTGGGCTTTCTTTCCTGTTCAGCAGTGCAGGTTCATTACGAAATTACCCGCCATGGTTGCTCAGTGACTATGGAGTTGGGCTGCTGAGCACGAGGTCGCAAGATCGAATCCCAGCCACAGCGGCTGCACTTCGATGGGGGCGAAACGCGAAACCACATGTGTATGTAGATTTAGGTGCACATTAAAGAACCCAGGTGGTCGACATTTCCGGAGTCCTCCACTACGACATGCCTCATAATCAGAAAGTGGTTTTGGCACGTAAAATCCCATAATATAATCTAATCATTAAGAAGTGACGAGACAGACTGACAATTTTAATCATTGAAAGGCTTAGCGAAACCTTTCTTGGGTTGTTTTTTCTTGGTTTCAGACTCTGCACATTGCATTTTCAAGAATATTTTTCTTGTTTTTTGCTTTTGTTTCAATTAGTTTTGGGGAGGGCATGTAAACATCTTTTGCACCAGGTCAAGTATATGGTGCAATAGTGTTCTTGGATGGAGCCTTGCCCTCTCATTCTGTACACTATGTCTGTTTTCTGTGTCCAAGGCCATTTTACATTTCAGTGTAGCATTCTGCGAAGCTTTACCTCTGTCACCCAAGCTTGAAAGATTGCTACCCTCTGCTGGTGGCGCAACACTTTTGACAATTTTTTTTTCAATAAAAGGAAGTCTGTCACTTAACCCGTGCATTGGTTGTCTTTCTTCTTGCATTACAATTTGTTGCCTATTTTTGCTCTTCGGTTGCATTTAATTAGGAATGGCTGTCACAGTTATCATTTAACCATATTGCACACAATGCAGATGATATGTACTTGCAACATATGGCCACCACAAATATAATAGAAGTTAATTATTCAAGAAGAGTACCTTTGCATGGTGCCGCAGCCATGAATTGTGGCTGTAAGGTACTAGTGCTACAGGTAGCACTGCTTGTGCGTAATATACTTCCCACTCTACTAATTTCAAACATCATTTTTTTATCTGCATTTGTATAGCTCCAGTTCCTGTGAACAACACAAATCTGGTGGAAGAGTGGCTTGCATCTGCAGTTGGGCCCAATGATTAGCCAAATTTCTGCCAGTTTTCATGGTATTAGCATAGTAAAAGCAGTCGTTTTTATAGTAGCCTGTTTGGCCAGTGTAGAAGCCGCTGCGGGGTGTCAGGATCTCGTAGACATCTTCAGCTTTGCAGGGGCACAGCATCTGGCACATAGTTTGTCTCAGGCCATGTCTTCGGGGCAAGCTGAGTTTACTCACTTGCAAAGGGAAATCAAGCTTGTTGGATATGGGCCCAACTGCAGATGATGTAAACCGTCTGTACACTCAGTGGCCTTCTTTATTTTGTGTAACATATGTGGTTATAGCGACCCTTGCTTTATGCACTTCTTGTCCGGCAGCAGTCTTTTGCTTTTGAAACACTCAGGATAGCTTTCAGGTAGCAAGATAGGAATAACACTGAAAAACCAGCAGATGTTTATTTTTGCACTTGTCATTCGAAGCTTCATACAGTATAATGACGGCGTAAATAAATGAGTGTGTTCTTCAAGGCTTTGTAGCACATGTCAGGAGTTTGGAGCAACTTAATGTATTGCACTTTTTTGATCGCATGTTATACGTTCAGCAGGTGTGGCCATATTTGAAGTGTCAATTGAAGGTCAAGCAAACATATCTACGAGCAGCACCCCGGTAAAGGAGACGCTCGAAAATCTAGCGGCAAGCCTGTTCAACATCTGGTTGACCCAGTTGCTGGCTTCATCAGGCAAAGTGTGACAAAGAGAAGAAAGTCATCAACACACCAGGTTTTTACATATAGACACTGTGCTAAGGTTCTCAGGCAGGTCTCTGTCATAACACGCTAACAAGTCTTAGTGCGTAGGCTATGCATGACCAACTACACATGACTTCTGTTCGGACAAAGAACTGCTCATTGTAACCAACAAGGATGGAGCGGACAAAAAAAACAGCAGCTCCATTAATCTGGTTTCACTGGTTTCAAGAGCGTTTTATAAGTGTGCATCGAGATACTCCCCAATGCTTTCTTGGGTGACACCAGCAAGAACCAGGTTGAGGCAAGGGGTAATAGAAGTCTTTACAAGCTAAAAATGAATGCATGCATGGAGAGCACATTACGTCCAAAAAGTAGGCACTTAATAGGTGCGACAGTGGTCAAAGACAAGCTTCTCTGCTAGTATGCACTCAGCTTTGTTGCCATGTAACATCTGAAACAATCCCTCGCAAAGAGGAAATCATCTTTGTGTGTCCATAAAGAGGGTAGACCGGGAAAGCCCCTCCAGCAATGATGCCAGTTTCAAAAGGGCCACTTTGCACATCCCAAGTGCTTCCTTCTTACACTTTGCTGAGTGCAAGCATTCTACTGTCCAACAGTATCATTGAGAGCACTGTTGGTTTGGTGGCAATACAGTTCAGAAGTGATTGCAACAAATCTCCCTTCCTAGTTGGTCTGGCGGCTCATGCTGCTCGTGCAGCGACACCATGAGACAAGCAAGGTCACTGGATGCTTCCAAGCCCTTGTTCTTTTATTAGACTGTTCTGCTAGTAACAACCATGAGACCTGCAACCCACAAGCTCAAGTTCGGCACTCGCGTGGTTCCTGTGGAGGATCCGCAATAAAAAGCACAAAACCAGAAAACTCAAGGGAAAGGATAAAACATTATTTAACATTTAGTATTGCTGCAGCCCACCCCCTTCTTTAATTTTGTCTGGTCGCGCTACATTTTTTACTAAATATTGTACTCAACGCACAGTTGAGTGACGTTGCTTTAATCAATCTACCTTGGGCGAACTTGTGCCCGACAAAGAGCTAAACGAGAGCCTCGCTAGAGCCTCCACAGTCTTTTCGCAAGAGACCCGCACCTCTTCTTCTTCCCTCGTGTCCCGCGCTGATGGCACGTTGCTCCGATTGCGCGTGCCTTGCGGGCCCGTGTTGGCCGCTTCACTGCCGCTATCTTTCGCAGGTAGCAGTAAGCAGCTGGACGGACGCAGGAGGCGGCTGGCGCGTAATTTGAAATCATCTTGCGTCATTGTCCCCCTTCCAAGAGTGCATCGTCCCGATGCGCATACAGAAGGCGGTGGTTTCCAGACTTTCAGGAATTCGCAAAGTTTGTAGGCGGAAGCAGTTATTGCCTGTCGTAGTACGGTTTCATTCGGACGACATGGACGATTTCTGTTCGATGCCGCCGTCGTGATGAGGTTACTTGACCTTCTGGAGCAACTTCGTAGTTCAATGGACTGATTCGGCGAATTATCCTATACGGGCCAAAATAACGACGAAGAAGCTTCTCTGATAGGCCGCGCATCCGTACGGGAGTCTACACCCATACTTTGTCTCCAGGTGCATACTGGACGTCTCTTCGTCGCAAGTTGTATCGGTCCGCGTCAGTTTGTTGCTGCTGCTGAATGCGGTGTCGCGCCAGCTGCCGTGCTTCTTCAGCTCTTTGTGTGAAGTCGCTGACGTCATTGTCATTTTCGAAGGTCTCATCTACTGGTAGCATTGCATCTAGGGTTGTGGTGACGGTCCGGCCAAAAACGAGTTGGAAAGGTGTCATTTGAGTCGTCTCTTGCACAGCGGTATTGTACGCAAACGTCGCATACGGTAGTATCCTGTCCCATGTTCGGTGCTCCATGTCCACGTACATGGACAACATATTTATTTATTTATTTATTTATTGATACTGCAATCCCCACCGGGATTTTAGCAGGGTGGGTTACAATACATGAGAAAATACAACATAATGGCAAACGAAATATATGTACATGCTTAGGTCACAATCAAGAAAGAATAAAAGAAAAATTAAGCAAAACATTTATCAAATGTGCAAATGAAATAGACGAACACTCAACGTATAAATCATATAGACAGTCACTATAATATAACCAATTATGTTTCAGCCATCAAGAAGGGATGCGAAAGTTGACAAAGAGTCTGCTTGAACGATACAGCTGCTGAGATTATTCCAGTCTCTGACTGTTCGTGGAAAAAATGAATACTTGAAAGAATCATTATGAGAACGAAAAGGTGTTATTGTTAGTTCATGTCTTTGGCGTGTCGAATAACCGGAAGAAAATGTAATCCATTCGCTAACGTCGACTTTATAGTGCCCCTTAACTAATTGATATAAAAATTTTAGTCGCGATGAGCGGTTTCTATCGGATAACGGGATTAGGTTAGCGCGAGCTTGTAGTTCAGTGATTGAGCTACGTCGAAAGTTGTTATAAATGAACTGTACAGCTTTTTTTTTGGACATTCTCTAGTTTCAGAATATTACCTTTTGTATAGGGGTCCCATATTATAGCAGCATAGTCTAAGACTGGGAGGACAATGGATGTGTATGCTAATCTTCTTACAGCAGGGGTAGCCAAAGTTAATGTTCTTCTTAAAAAGAATAACTTTCTATAAGCATTCGCTGTCACGTAGTGAATATGTTTGTTCCACCTAAGATTGTTTGAAATCCATAGCCCAAGATATTTGTATTCAGACACTTCAGACAAAAGCACATTGTTAAAATTATACGGAAACGATAAGGGCCTCTTCTTACGAGTGATCCGCATGAAAACGGTCTTGTCGAAATTTATACTCATCTGCCACCGCTTACACCAAGAAGCAACACGCTGAAAATTATTGTTTAACAATGCCTGATCAGATTGATCATTAACCTCCGTATATAGAACACAATCGTCCGCGTATAATTTTATTTTGACAGAGATGCCTTCTACCATGTCGTTGACATACATAAAAAAAAGGAGTGGCCCTAGGACCGAGCCCTGCGGGACACCCGATTTTACTGGTAACTGGTTAGATTGATGTCCTTTGAATGCAACAAACTGATGGCGATTGTTCAAATACGCTGATATCCAATTAACAAGTTGAGAGTTTTTAAGCAGACTATTTAATTTAAATAACAATTTACTGTGTGATACTTTGTCGAAAGCTTTGGAGAAGTCCATAAAAATTGCATCAATTTGTTTTACGTTATTTACAGATACGGCAAAATCATGGATAGTAGCAACTAGCTGTGTACAAGTTGAGTACCCTTTCCGAAATCCATGCTGGCATTTTGTTAAGATGTTATGTGTATCTAAAAAATCCACGATATGTTTATGTATTATGTGCTCTAATAATTTGCAAGTGTTAGAGGTTAAAGATACGGGGCGGTAATTCTTTATAGACTGTTTGGCACCTTGTTTATGAAGTGGTGTTACTCGGGCTGTTCTCCAGTCATTCGGGAGCTGACCTTCTTCCAAGGAACGTAAAAACACAATGTACAAGTATTTCGAAACCCATTCGGCATACCTTTTTAGGAAAGTGTTGGGTATATCGTCTGGGCCTGAACTTTTCTTTTCATCAAGTTTTAAAAGCATGTGGAATATACCCTGTTCGCTTATTGATACATAAGAAATAGGGGGCAAACAATTCTCAAACATAGGTAAGACACCATCATCACTAGTAAAAACTGAGTGGAAATGCTCATTAAATAAGTTAGCAATTTTTTCTTCATCATTCAAGTGAATGCCATCAACTTCAAAAACATCGCATTGGTAATGTTTCGGTGACACCTCCCGCCAAAATCTATCTGGAGACGCTGTGATGAATTTAGGCAATGATTCTTCATAGTAACGTTGTTTCTCAGTAGATAATAGGATCCGAAGTTTAGATGAAAGAGAGAGAAATTTCTGCCGTTGATCTGGTGAAGCACTGCTTCATTTTTTCATTTTATCTTTTAACCTCTTGAGCTGCCTTTTCAATCTCAGTGTCTCCCGAGAAATCCAGGGATTCTTTTTTCTTTTCTTAACAATAGTTGGTACATATTTTTCAATGCATTTATTAACAATACTCTTAAAGCGTTCCCATAGTTCCTGCACATCTACAATATTCTCTGAAAATGAATCTAAGCAAAACGAAAGCGTATCTATAATCGAAACATCATCAGCTCGGGAGAAATTGCGGAATCGGACAGCGCTGAAGCTGTCTTTCCAATTCATATTATCTATGGTTAGTAACACAGCCTCGTGATCCGATATAGCGGGAAATACATCGCACTTAGTGCGACTACTTATGGTCCCACTTACAAAAAAGAGGTCCAGGATTGTTTCAGAATTACCCTGTATTCTAGTACAGGTATCCACTAACTGTAATAAATTAAAAGAAAAGACAATGTCCAGCATGGCCTCCCCTAAGTTATCGTTATCACTTTTGACCGACATCGTTTCCCAATCAATGCTTGGCAAGTTAAAATCTCCCGAGAGAATAATTCGGTCAGCGGGTTTCACATGCTCGCTCATGTATAGCTTCAAAGAATCCAAAACTTCAACACCAGAATTAGGAGGTCGGTACAGAGCAGCTATGACATATCGAATATTTTCATGGTAGGCCTTGCAAAATATGCATTCAACATCTGATAAATCAGGCATCTTTAAGAGCTTAATGTTATCCTTGAAAAGGATGGCTACACCTCCGCCCCTGCTACCTCTGTCTTTTCTGAATGCGCAATACCCAAGTGGAACGAACTCGCTATCATATATTTCTTCATTTAACCATGTCTCTGTCAATACAACGATATCTGGGTTATACGACAAAAGAATTCCCTCTAACTCTGAACGCTTGTTTATAATGCTCCTACAATTTACGTTAAGTATTCCTAAAGAGCCACGCCCGCGCTTAGTCTGTCAATTTTGAGAACTTGATTTCTTCAGCTTGTAACGGCATTTTTTTTCAGCATCCCAATCAAACAAAGTCCCGTTGATGCTCAACTTATCGTAATGCAGCTTTACTTTCATGTTTTTCTGCCTTTCTTCCTTAGAACTCTCCCATAAAAGCCTCCGTGTGTCACGTACTCGCTTAGAAAAGTCTTCAGATAGCGACAGTTCACTGCCCTTTAGTTTATGCGATGCTCTAAGCAGGGCATTCTTCTCTCGGTAGTCAAGAAATTTTAGAATCACTGGACGGGTTTTATTTTCGTCTTTTCTTCCGAGTCTATGACACCTTTCTATGCCTGTTACGTTAATGCCTAGTTTTTTACTAAAGACTTCATCTTTTACATTTCGTTCTAAGTCTTCTGAAGATTCAACTCTAGGTTCATGTAAGCCATAAATTATTAAGTTATTTCTCCTACTTCTGTTTTCTAGATCATCAACATGTTCACTAATGTTAGCAAGTTCTTCCTCGAGGTTCGTTATTGTTGTTTTGATGCTTTCTACGCTAGAGTTCAGTGCACTTAAACCACCCAATCGTCGCTCGATGTCATCAGTTCTTTCTGTTAATTTTGCTAGGTTCCTTTGCATTTCATTCTGTGTTGCTTGCATATCATGTATAGTAGAAAGAATTTTACTTTGCCCATTTAACAGTTCTAGCAAGAGATCTTTTTCTGTTGGACCTGGATTTTCTTCTACGTCTCCGCAAACCAGAAGATCTCTAATTAATGAGCTAATTATACTAGACAAAAAATAATTAACACGCAGTGGGCATGGCAGCAGCAGCAAAAACCGGTTATCCGATCGATAACCACGAGTTGGCATATATCTACTAACCTGTAGCATGAAGCAAAAGGGATTGTTCAGCATGTTGCCGGGATTGCTGCCGCCTTGCCCACTGGTGAAGCACAGCTCGTCCGGCGCCTTTATAGCTGTCCGATGGGGCATGTGACTTGACGTCACTGTTGTGGAGGTGATACCCGGACTTGTGACGCATGGAAAACTTTGCCGATTCATGATGCCGCATTCACCACGTGTCGATGAATGCACACCAGCGTCTTGGTCCACGCCCACCAACGTTGTCGAAGCAGCACAGGTGCTAGTCGAAGCTTGGTTTCCGAGAGTAAGCAGCGTAACCTGTAGCATGAAGCAAAAGGGATTGTTCAGCATTAATTGCTGCCGCCTTGCCCACTGGTGAAGCACAGCTCGTCCGGCGCCTTTATAGCAGTCAGTGTTCGGTTCAGTCGTTCAGTCAGTCCATTTGTCTGCGGATGATATGGGGTGGTTTTTCGGTGACTCGTGTGCGTCAATTTTATGATGGACTGTGTCAAATGGGCAGTAAAAATGGTTCCTCGGTCCGTGATGAGAACTTTAGGAGCGCCATGCCGTAGTACTATGTTAGTGACGAAAAAATCAGCGACTTCACTGGCCGTTCCCTTGACAAGAGACCCTGTCTCGGCATATCGAGTTAGGTAGTCAGTTGCAACTATGATCCAACGCTTTCCCGATGACGATGTGGGAAAGGGGCCAAGTAAGTCCATTCCCACTTGTGCGAATGGAGTTTCCGGTGGCTGTATCGGTTGTAGGAGGCCTGCTGGCTTGAATGGTGGTATTTTACGTCTTTGGCAGTCCCGGCAGGTTCTTACGTAGTGTTGTACAGAGTTCAATAACTTCGGCCAGTAATACTTCATGCGGATGCGTGCGAATGTTCTGCTCACTCCTAAATGTCCTGCTGATGGGTCGTCGTGGCATGCTTCCAATATCTCGAGTCGTAACTTTGAAGGTACGACGAGCAGAAAAGTATCTGCACTATGTTCAAAATTTCTTTTGTACAGGACATTGTTTCGCAGGACGAACGACGACAAGCTGCGGACAAAAGGTCGTGGAATGTCAACAGGGTGTCCTTCTAGGTAATCAATGAGCAGGCGTAAATCCGCGTCGGATCGCTGATGCTGAGCCATTTGCGATGTTGTCACAGCTCCTAGGAACGGGCAATCGTGTTCATTTTCCCCAAGCGTAGATTCCTTGTATTCAATCGGTTCACGTGACAAGCAATCAGCATCACTGTGCTTGTGACCGGACTTGTATACAACCGTTATATCGTATTCCTGCAGCCGTAGACTCCATCTTGCTAGCCGTCCAGATGGGTCTTTCAGATTCGCAAGCCAGCACAATGAATGATGGTCGCTGACAGCTCAGAAGGGCCGGCCATATAAGTATGGTCTAAACTTGCTGATGGCCCATATCACCGCGAGGCATTCTTTTTCTGTGGCTGAGTAGTTCACATCAGCCTTCGAAAGTGTTCGACTAGCATACGCAATGACTCGTTCCTCTCCGTTTCGCCACTGAATGAGAACGGCACCGAGTCCTAAATTGCTTGCGTCTGTGTGAATATCAGTTTCGGCTTCCTCGTCGAAATGAGCAAGAACTGGGTGGTTCTGAAGACGCCTTCGGAGCTCATTGAAAGCATTCTCCTGCTCATTCAACCAGACGAAAGGCGCGTCTTCCTTTGTTAGCCGCGTTAGTGGTTCGGCGATCCTTGAAAAATTTTTGACGAAGCGTCTGTAGTAGGCGCAAAGTCCTAAGAATCGCCTAAAAGCCTTTTTGTCGGTTGGTTTTGGAAATTTCTCCACGGCCGCAGTCTTCTCAGGGTCCGGGCGAATGCCTTCTGAACTGACGACATGGCCGAGGAAAAGAAGCTCGCGAAAGCCGAAATGACATTTCTGCGGTTTTATCGTCAGACCTGCTGATCTAATAGCTTTCATCACAGCCCGCAGTCGTTCTACATGCTGCTCGAAGGTGGTCGAAAAAACCACGACATCATCAAGATAAACGAGACAGGTTTGCCATTTCAGACCGGTGAGCACAGTGTCCATCATCCGCTGAAACGTGGCAGGTGCGGAACAAAGGCCGAATGGAAGCACTTTGAACTCATATAGTCCATCTGGCGTCACAAATGCCGTCTTTTCACGATCTCGTTCGTCCACTTCTATCTGCCAGTAGCCGCTTTTGAGGTCCAGGGAGGAAAAGAATTTGGCATCTCGTAGTCTATCTAGAGTGTCATCGAATCTTGGAAGTGGGTACACATCCCGCTTTGTGACGGCGTTCAGCTTACGATAATCAATGCAGAAGCGCAAGGTCTGGTCCTTTTTCTTTACAAGTACCACAGGCGACGCCCACGGACTTGCCGACGGCTGAATTACATCATCTTCCAGCATTTCCTTAACTTGACTTCCTATAGCTTCTCTCTCTTTTGGTGACACTCGATAAGGATGCTGGCAAATAGGCCTCACTGCTTCGTCGACAATTATCCGATGTTTGGCAATAGATGTCCGCCGGACTATGGATGACATTGAAAAACATTCGGCGAACTCTCTTACGAGGGCTTCTATTTGCTCCTTCTGTCTGGGTGATAGACCTGGTTCGATGTCGATGGCTGCAAGGACAGAATCCGCATCTTGGAATTTCGATGTTGAAATCTCTGGGATGCTCAGGTCTGTAACTTGGACGAAGTCATTAAGGCTGGCAATAACGGTTCCCTTCGCGACATGTTGCACCTCATTTCCAAAATTCGTGAGGAAAACGTTGGCACATCCACCACGCAGCTGAACAAGCCCTCTTGCCACGCAGATCCCTTTCTAGAGTAGGAGACTGGTGTTGCTGTCTGTAATTCCTTCGCAGTCACTGAACGCGTCGCTTCTTACTGCGACGGCTACGCTGGATCTAGGAGGAAGCATCACGTCGTCATCGGCAATGTAAAGGGCGTCGAATTTTTCTTCAGTGTTGAATGCTGCGATAGCGTGCTTTGTTGAAAAGGAAACACATGATTCCCGCAAGTTGATTACAGCGCCATTATCCTGCAAGAAGTCCATGCCAATAATCAAGTCTCTTGAGCACTCGGGAAGGACGATAAAGCTAGCGACGTACGTGAAGCCTCGTATTCCTATTCTAGCCGTGCACTTTCCAGCGGGGTCGATGAGGTGTCCTCCTGCGGTGGGAACTTGTGGCCCTTTCCCTGGTGTCAGCACTTTCTTCAGTTTCCTGGCAAGCTCACTACTTATTACCGAGTAATCCGCACCTGTATCCACTAACGCGTTCACTTCGTAACCGTCAACAAGCACACGTAAATCGGAACCAACGTCGCTCTTGTGACACTGGTTTCTGAGTCACTCGTCGTCGCTCGGAGTCATCGATGGAGGTTCTTGTCTTTTCGCGTCGGCAGCGACCTTACCTCCTGAGGTCGCTGAATCTAGTTTTCCCGAAGCGGGCTCTGTGAACGGCGTCTTGGGGAGCTTGAAGACGGGCGGGGGCTCGGTGACCGATGCCTAAACGGCGCTGCTGATCGAGGTTGGTGTTGCTGGTAGGCGAATGGGGAGCTCTGACGAGTGGACAGGTATTCGTCGATTTCCGATGGACGCTCACCATTCCGGGGACAAGGTGCGTTCACCGGAAAGCCACGAAGCCCTGCCTGGCGATAGTGGCACATTCTGTACAGGTGGCCAGCCTCCCCACAGTGGTAGCAGAGGGGTATTCGGTCAGGAGTGCGCCATACATCAGCCTTCCTGAATCTTCTCTCGGGTGGCGGCAGCGTAGTTCGAGGCATCGAGCTATTCATAGAGGAAGTGGCGGCGACGTCAGCACGTGCGGGAGTTTGCCGGAGCACATCGGCATATGAGACGCTCGGTTGGCGCAGTCGTAGCGCTTGGGGCTGCGCACTGAGCTGTGGTTCCCGGACGGCCTGCCTGACCTGTTCACGAACCAGGTCTGCCAGGGAAGAGGGCGTTGGAGCGTTCTGGTCAAGCCGTAGCCGCTGGAGCTCTTCTCGCACTACAGATCGCACGAGCTCTCGTATGATCTCCACGCTATTTCCAAAGACGGCTGGAACTGTGTCTACAGAGGCGATGTTCATCTCCCGGTTGTACATCCTTGATCGCTGTTGCAACGTGCTTTCCATTGTTGTCGCCTCTGCACGAAACTCAGCGACGGTGCGCGGCGGGCTCCGAACCAACCCTGCAAACAGTTCCTGTTTTACGCCGCGCATTAGATGACGTAGTTTCTTGTCCTCGCTCATGTTCGGATCGGCTCGGCGGAATAGGCGGGACATGTCTTCTACATACATGGCCACGCTTTCGTTATTTTTTATTCAAGTACCCTAAAGGCCCATGCGGGCATTACATAGGGGTGTTACAATGAATTAGTGATATATACAGTACACGCATTTAAACAGATAATGCATGCTACAATAAGAACACAAGCGGAAAAACGGGAAAACAAACAAAAAGAAACCAGTAAGAGCAATACAACTACACGTCCTAAACGCTGAAGATACATATAGATTTAAACTGGGTGTTACACAAAATCAGCGTAGCTTGGTCAATTTATACAAGGAAAAATACTTGATAAAAACGTTAACATACCATAACATATTGCATAAACAATGAAAATCACAAGTGGATCAAATTTTATGCAGTACAAGTGACCCTGCGCTAAACCAGAACAAAACCATTCGCGCAAACATCAAAATATGGTGAGGGAGAGAAAAAAAAACAAAAACAAAAAAAACAAGGCGCGCAACAACACAGTGATGCCTATAACAAATGAGCACGAGAATACTATATTAGTACGTTAAAATACTGTTTTAGTTTTGCTAGAAAATCATCGTGACTTAGAGCTGACACGATTTCATGAGGTAGCATATTCCAATGATATATCGCGAGAAAGAGGGGCGAGTGTCTCAAGAAGTTAGAGCGCGCAAGAACGGGCTGCACTTTAAAGGAATGATCAAGGCACGGGAAGATACGATGGGCGGGCCTGATGTGGCATGCGCTGAAAGACGACCCGCTGTGATATAGCTTGTGAAAATGGGAAAGAAGTCCTATCAGCCTTCGATTTTCTAGCGCGGGGAGATTTAGAGATATCTTTATGTTAGTGATGCTAGAATTTCGTGAGTAATTTTTCGTGATGAAGCGGGCTGCTCTGTTTTGTACCGACTCGAGCTTGTTTATGAGGTACGATTGATGCGGATTCCAAATAAAAGACGCGTACTCCATTTTCGAACGAACTAGTGTGGTATAGGCTAATAAGTTAGTGGACTTGTTTGCCGAGTAAAGGTTACGCCTAATGTAGCCAAGGGTTTTACAAGCACTGCTAGTAATCGCATCGATGTGATGATTCCATGAAACGTTTGAAGATAAATGAATTCCCAAATATTTTATTGTTTGCGCATGTGCAATACTAATGTCGTTCATTACGTAACGGGTAACCCTAGGGTTACTGGATCTAGTGAAGGCTATAGCCTTAGTTTTTGAAACATTTATTTCCATTTGCCACTGTTTACACCAGTCGGTAATTTTCGCGAGGTCGGATTGCAAGATGTCAGTGTCAAAAGTGTTAATTATTCGTCTATAAATTACGCAGTCATCTGCAAATAGTCTTATTGTAGATTTAATATTATTGCTGATGTCGTTGACGTATAGCAGGAATAAAATTGGTCCCAATACAGATCCCTGCGGCACTCCGGATTTAACTAGTGATCGCGGAGAAGAAAATTCATTAGTAGTTACGAATTGGTACCGGTTAGTTAAAAAGTTATTAATCCATTTCGTAATCCTACTATTTATGTTAAAATGGCGAAGTTTTAATAATAAACGGTTATGAGCTACCTTATCAAAAGCCTTCGCAAAATCAATAAATATGGCGTCAATTTGTGACGAGTCGTTGATAGCTTGGTGCAGGTCAGAGACTAACTCGAACAACTGCGTCTCACATGAGCGACCCCGTTGGAACCCGTGCTGGTTAATGAAGAGGAGATTGTGATCGGTTAGGTATTTCATAATTGCTGATGATATAATGTGTTCTAAAAGTTTACATGGAATACTGGTCAGTGAAATAGGTCTGTAGTTTGAGACAGATGACGGGTCACCAGACTTAAAGATTGGAATGATTTTAGCTATTTTCCATTCGTTAGGAACGCATCCTGAATCAATAGATTGTTGAAAAAGAGCAGCGAAAATGCGAGATATCACTGGTTTAGTCATTTTTAGTAGTTTTGGACAAATTCCGTCTGGACCGGGAGCCGAGCTGTTAGAAAGACGATCAATAGCAGCTTCAATGCCCTTTTGGGTGATAACGATATCACTCATGATGGAGGTAACAGAAGCGAGTTCAATGTTAGCCGGAACGGGAAGTTCACTTGTAAAAACAGAACAGAAGAAACAATTTAATGCAGTAGCGACCTCCATTGATGAAAGTAATTCATTGTCTTTCCTTATGGAAATGAAGCCTGATGATGATGGTTTGGGGTTTATTACTTTCCAGAATTTTTTTTGTGTTGTGGGCTAACATGTTCGAAATATCATGGTTGAAAAATTTGTCTTTGGCTGCTTCAATTTCTGTTTTGCATAACTTGGATTGTTCCCGATAACATTTCCAGGCATCATCAGATGTCGAATTTTTAGCTTTTGAATAAGCGCGCTTTTTTTTATTTATACAGCGCCTTACGTGAGAGGTGAACCACGCACTTCCAGTAGACAGAGTTATTTGTATTTTTGGTATGTACTTTTCTTTAAGTTCAGTTAGCTTGTTACAAACAATCATCCAGTTATCATTGCTATCATGATTATGCATCCCGCTCAAGAATTCTACACAAAAATCCGAGAGCTCGCTGGTGATCATTTCAACATTTGCTCGCGCATAATCATAAATGGTTTTCTTTTCCTGTACACTTGTTTTGCGCTTTATGTCGTATTCACAGTGAAGGACGTTGTGGTCACTAATGCAATCTAACACATGAACAGACACGTTGACAGGTTCAGTGGTCAGCACAAGATCCAAGATAGCATCCCCCCGTGTTGGTAACGAAACTATTTGGCTTAATCCGTACGAAGAAATGACGTCAAGAAAATCCTTACATTCAGCTTTCCTTGGGCCGCCTTCAGCTGTAACCGTCCGCCAGTTAATTCCAGGATAGTTAAAGTCACCAGCAAGAATAATAGGTGAGCCGGGAAATTTGTTACTGACAAAGCTAAGTGATTCGTTAAGGCATTTAACGAACGTGTCCTGCGAATCTGGAGGACGGTAACAAACACCAACGGCACAAGTTACACGTGATATCTGAAGCATGACCCACAAAATTTCAATACAAGAACCCGTGTCAAGTAGGCGTGCTTGGAATCCTTTTTTTACTGCAATTATAACACCACCGCCTCGTGTTACTACCCTGTCTTTTCGAAACAAAATAAAGTTTTTAGAAAGAGATAATTCATTGTCGGACACGTCGCAAGACAGCCATGTCTCGGTTCCTAGTATTATATCAGCTGAGCAGGACTCGACAAAAGCACAAAGGTGATCCTGTTTTTTGAAAATACTTCTGAAATTTGCCACAATAATAGACAGTTTTTTGTCATCCGCATTGAAACGTCAATTGCCATTCACGGGAGCCTCAGGTCTAGGGATGGCGACCACTTCATTGTTTGAAGGGTCGACTGTGAAAGTGCTGTTGCCCATTATATGTTTATCAAACTGCAACTTATATTTTTCGTTCTGCTGGCGCTTCGCGCGTGCGAAATCACGGAGAGTTTTTCTGCTTAGTTGCATTCGCGGTGAAAAATCTTCCTCGATCCAGACTCGAGGGGTTGCAAGGTCTTTTAGTTTGAAAGAGTTTTTCAAGATATTGCTTTTGTCTTTGAAGTTCAGAAGTTTAACCACAATGGGCCGAGTGCGATCGGGTTTACGTTGACCGACTCGATGGGCTCGCTCTATTTCACCTGCTTGGATACCCAGGTTTGCCGTGACAAATTCAGAAATAAGCTTTTCCGTATCGCTCCACTTTTCAGCAGCTTGTTCGGGAATACCCTTGAATACGAGATTATTTCGCCTCATTCGATTATTCAAGTCATCCACAACGATGTTTGCTTGTTGAATCTGTTTCTGCTCTATATTCTTCAACTGCACTTTAGATTCTTGAAGAACAGAACCGACAGCTGTAACGCTTTCACTCAAGTTGTCAACAGTCTCAAGTCGCTCTTCAATTTTCGAGAGTCGCCTTTTGACGTCTGTCACAGTAGTGTGGATATCTTTAAGTTTATTGGTCACTTCCTTGTGAAATCGCTCGTTTGACACTGTAAGTTCTTTCATTAATGTCACAAGTTGGTCAGTCTTATCCGGACCCGGATTAACCTCAACATCTCCCGCACAGACCACTAAATGAACAAGGGAAAAAAGTAAAACTACCAGGCGTCCACCCACGAAGTAGCGCCTACCAAAGTAACACGACCGGAGCCACACAAGGCTGCATGGCTCCACAATTCTTCTCGGTTGAACGAAACAGCCAATGCGGGCGCGGTAGGTGCACAAATCAATACCCATAACTAGACAGTCAATGACAGTGGACACAATGGGGAGTTGCAGCCAGCTAGCGATTCAAAAGTCCTTAAAGAGGCACATTGCTACACACTCACCTAGAAAAACAGCACACTGTTAGCTCGAAGCTCTGGGCTGCAAATCCCGCTCGGTCGGCGTAGGCGATCCTTTTTACGGAACAGAACAGCCGACTAGAGGGTGCTGCAGGCGACGAGCAGTAACAGGACCAGTGAACTGTTCATTGTACCGGATTAGATGGTGATTTCAATACACGGCACGAGGAAGTAGGGCACGTGTCTCGTTGATCAGCAATCCGCAGGAACCAATACGATTCAGCCGACGCAGTTAAACCCAGTACTGCGCACCCTCAGGGCAGTCGGAGCCAAGAAAAACAGCACACTGTTAGCTCGAAGCTCTGGGCTGCAAATCCATTACGCTGGTTTCTTGCTTGCAGGGCAGCTTCGGCCCTCTCCCTGCGGTGGGTACTCGGGTAAGTTGCCAGCAACTCCCGTCGGAAAGCATCGCACGACAGAAACGTCGCTTCGTGGTTTTCAAACCACGTTCGAGCGCTGTCCTCTAATGCGAAGTAAACATTTCGTATCTTGCGCTCTCCGTTGCATCCATTGAACTCAGCGACGCGCTCAAAGCGTTCTAGCCAGTCCTCTGCGTCTTCAAATGTGTCGCCGTGGAAAGGCTCTGGTGTCATTGGCGAGTTGACCACGATGTGAGTTGGCGTGGTTTGAGTCGTCATCTCGGTAGCGTTTCCGCTAGCAGATGCTGACGCTCCGATAGAAACCGGCAAAGGGGAAAACTCGGGGGGCTCACCACGTAGGCAACGACTGCTGCGTTGGTGAACAGGAGTCAACTCGATGGGTCCAAGTCGCCGTGAGTCCGGGCTCCTTTCTCTGGCTTGAGAAGGGCTTGAAATCATACCCCGCACCTCCACCAGATTTGTAACGCACAGTTGAGTGACGTTGCTTTAATCAATCTACCTTGGGCGAACTTGTGCCCGACAAAGAGCTAAACGAGAGCCTCGCTAGAGCGTCCACAGTCTTTTCGCAAGAGACCCGCACCTCTTCTTCTTCCCTCGTGTCCCGCGCTGATGGCACGTTGCTCCGATTGCGCGTGCCTTGCGGGCCCGTGTTGGCCGCTTCACTGCCGCTATCTTTCGCAGGTAGCAGTAAGCAGCTGGACGGACGCAGGAGGCGGCTGGCGCGTAATTTGAAATCATCTTGCGTCAATATAATCATGAGCTTCTGTGCACAGCTTACCGCATGGAGCATAGGTGATGTTCCCAATCAGTGTCCGATATTTATATACGCTATGTGCAGGCGCGAAGCGGCTCGAAACACTGCAATGGAAGCTTCTAGTAGAAAAGGTACCTGAAAGAAAAAAGAAGCTGTGCTGCAACTATCTTGGCCAAATCTTGTCCCCTTAATAAAAATTGTGCTTCCATATCAACTTCAGCCCTCCAATTTAAAGTAAAGTGCCAGTGCACTTATTAACAACGAATCAATTCTCAAAGAGCATGCGCATTCCAGACAAAAGCATGGGCATGAATCCGCATTGTGCTCCTGCATTGAAGGTGAATAACGCATTCCATGATGGCAAATGTGCTTTAGTAAGCTTCCCTGCAATATGAATTTGTGATGTACAAAGAATTGCCCTCTCTGCCCTTTTCACTCTTAGTACGCTTTACTGCACGATGCTTATTTCCACCTCTGTATTTGGGTGTAGCAAGATACGAAAACAACGTTGCGTAACTGGCCTTTTTAAAATTACCTTTCTCGCAATACAGCAATGTCTCGCGGTGAAGCCTAAGCAATGTACTGCAGTGAAGCATACTAAAGTGGAAAGGGGCCACTGTCATTGGACATAAGCGTTCTTTAAATATACACTCGCGTAACCGCCGCCTCTCAGGTCACCTGAGTGGACATACTATGCTGGGTGATAGCTGCCCCCTCCCACTTTTAGTATGCTTCACCGGAGTGTCACCGCGTGACTAAAATGTATTGCTGCGAAGAAGCAGTACATTTGTATTGAGTGAGTATACAAATGGTTTTTACAACAGTACAGAAATAAACGCGCACCATACATCAGTCTACCACACGGAAGAGCGTCGCAACAAAAGGTAGCTGCTTCACACAGGCCGTGTATCTCACATATCAGTCGTAAAGGGTATTATGGGCAATTCAAAATTTCAGACACAAAGAAATATGTTTATGTTTACGTTCGTACTCCTTGCTTAATAAGACTGCCAGAATTTCCACAACATATAGTAATTTACAGCACTCAAACGCAAAGAACACAGACATATGCCTCGTTTTCAACTCAGTCGTTATGCAAAGGACATATATAGCGCGGAAAAACGTGAACATGCTGTGTGTTAGCGTCGTAAACTTCATACTAGGCAAGGAGCTAGCACACCACAATCCCACGACAGCCGCTAATGAGACCAAGACGGGAGCACATGTCTGTGAACGCACAAACGGAACCCCTAAGCCACTCTGCTCCTCCGCCACCATCGCTGCATGGCTGCACCACTCGTTTCAAGCATAGCACACCAAACACACATTCAGCGCTGAACAGTGGGCGGTCGACGCAGTCGCATTTGCGTGACTTGTAGCGAGCAGCACATCCCTCGATGTCCGTTGAGCAAAGTCGGACACGCGACGCCACATCGCGATTTCGCAGAACTTCGCTGCTGATACGCTAGGCCACTTTCGACATTTCAATTCTCACCACCGCCTAGTTTTCAAGGAAGTATATGGGTCACACAACGCAGATTCTGTACTGCCAGAGCTAACCTATATGCCAAAGCTGCACTGCCGCACCACCACTACTCACGAACACACAAGCACCGCAAGCACAATCACATAAGCAACGCTGAACAATGCGCGGTCCGCGCGGGCCAGAGAACGATCACGCCGAGAACGAACAGACAAACACGTCATGGCGTCCTTCGGCGCCACGGCCACGCCTTCTCAAAAATCCGTAACCGATCCTATCCCTAGGCACCTAGGATCAGATCACGTGAGGGATTTTTCTACGACATTTAGACGCACGCTCTATTGTCTTTATTCTATGCAATTGTTTCCAGAGATTTACCACACACTATACATGCGTATTCTTCTTCGTTAAATTTCTTTTTATAGCTCCGCGTTCTAAGACCTCCTGACCTAGCTTCAAAGAGAAGGGCACTGCCTCTTGAGTTATCGTAAAACGCTTCCTTCCTGATCTGCTGTTTCTCTCTACTGCCAGAGCTAACCGAGGCCAAAGCTGCACTGCCGCACCACCACTACTCACGAACACACAAGCACCGCAATCACAATCACATAAGTAACGCTGAACAATGCGCGGTCCGCGCGGGGCCACGAAGCAAAAGCAGCAGGGTTGGCCGAAGGAAGCCCTCCACAGATTCCCATGTAAATTTAGGTACGGCAGTGTTACCGTTTAATTAAATTTTCTGCCTGCACTCTCGCTGTTCGGTAAATACTCTGCGATGGTGCCTGACGCTGCGTCGCGAACATTGCAAACTAGGTAACGTATTCCGTAGCTCTTCTTAGTCGTCTCGCTCGGGAATGAAGCTGGCGGTCAATGCACAAAGTATTCGCTTCTTTTTTTGGGGGAGGGGGGGGGGGGGGGTTCGTGGCGGTAGGTGTGTACCAATTGAAGGTCGTGCGCATGCGTTTCTGATTTTTTATTTGTTCTGTTTGGTCTTAAAACATCTCTTCTATGACAATATTGCACGAAACAAGGGCTGGGACTGCGTACCTGAAGCGGTAATTGATGAAGACTGCGCATGCGAGCTTCCCTACAGCACGCGAAAGCGCTAATCGCGCTGGAAACGGGGCGCGCTGGCACACTCATCGTCTCGCTCCTATATTGTAAATTGACACTACTGAAATGTTTCCGTGTCATGTGGCATTCTTAAAAAGCATTCCGCAACTAAGCCGGTGCATGGAGCCATGTATATCGTCTTGAATGCACGCATATCGGAAAGGGGGGTATTGCGCTTTGTTTATATCCGAGTGCTACCGATTAAGTGCTTGCTGTCAATTCTCCTACATCGCGTATAGATTACAAAACGTAAGGAGAAATAGTGGCCTTTACGGCGCCGGTTACATTGCAGATTTTAACTTTTATAGTATGCCGCGGGTCTCTTACGGCGCGCTTGTTTGCAGGCAGAGTCACTTGACCTGGACAGCCGCGCTTGTCCTCTCTCGTATTCCACGCCGTATTACATTGCCAGCGTTAAACGTAGCCTCTCCTTCGACAACACATCTCTGCGTGTCCTTACCAAGGTAAAGGATCGCGCTTAAAGACACCAGAGGCCCACGTAGGCTGCCTGCTTCAGCTGGTGCGCACGCGTTCGTACCGCTAGAGTGTGCTAGATTCTTAGAGTGGGTCCATTGAATAAAGACCAACTTTAGAGAAGGGAAACTCTACCTTCGGCAGTGGTACGAAAATAAGCAGCGGCAGCGTATGGAACTTAGCGGAGCGGATGCCAGATTATGATGCTCAACCAGGAAGCGGAAGTGTTTTTTTTGTTAGAGCAAAATCCAATATGGCCGTTTCTCGCCGGTAGCGTGCGCTGGTGCGCGCTGTGTTCGTCCTGCTGCTTTTGCGGCATGCCTAAATGCCTAGGCTGCAGCGTGGCTGCTGCGTTCTAATTGCTAGGAGACCAAAGAGCCTCTACTGACGCCAATACAAACAACCCACAAGTGAGTGAACAGGACGTGCGACTTTATTGACAGAAGAAAAGCAGTGCGCCTTCTCGTACAAGAGCAGAAACAAAATGTGAATCTCGAGACACGCTGAGATGCTCACTTAAGTCGTCGCACATGGCGGTCTGGTAACGAGCGACAATCAGCAGCGCAAGCAAATTGGACAGTGCCCCACCTGTTTGCATCGACAGTCGCCGTAACTTGCATTGCGAAGCAACTAGGTGACACAGGACTCTGCTGCCGCAGCCAGTAAAGCGACATGGACTACCCGGCATTTTAGCGTTCTCTCCTTTCCGACCTGCACGTTTCTTTTTGTTCTTTCAGGTGCCGTTAATGTGTAACTCGCACTTGGTGCCTCACATTCTCTATATGGGCATGGTCGGTTTTGTGGGCATCACCATTTTGCAGCCACTTTTGCAGAGGCCTTTCTACCCATGTGGCTATCAACTTCATGCACTTCGAACCATGTAATCACGTATGCTGGTTTCCGTTCACGCCACATCACGTCTGATGACGGCCCACAAGCACAAGTTGTCCACTGGTGCAGCATGAAAGGTCGAACGGGGTGCACCAATTACGGTGTGTGTAAATTGGGAGTCATTGTCGCTGTGTGGACTGCAGGAGCAGATGGTTACCTCGCGAGACTGCTGCCCAATGCAGCCGACCAGATCGCCACATCCAAGGAACATAATATGGCAACCATGATCAAATGAGACTCGCATTCAATCATTGCATAAGGTTCAGACAATACACCGTATATTGGCTAAGATCCACATGACAACAGTGAGCATTCACGCAGTATAGGTCGCTTACAGAACATTCAGCTATCCGACTTCAGGCACAGTGCTTGCCTTCATCGCACATGGCAGTCTAGTAACGAGTGACAACCAGCGGCGCAAGCAGATTGGACAGTGTCCCACCTGTTTGCATCGACAGTCGCTGTAAGTTGCATTGCAAATCATTTGGGTGATGCACGCATCTGCTGCATAGCCAACACAGCGACGTGAGCTACATGGCATTTTAGCGTTACCTCCTTTCTAACCTGCACGTTTCTTTTTGTTCTTTCGGGGGCCTTTAATGGTTTGCTCACACTTGGTGCACCACCTGCTCTGAATATGAGCATGGTCTCTTTTGTGAGAATCGCCATTTTGCAGGCATTTCCACCCATGTCGATATCAACCTCATACACTTCGGACCATGTAATCACGTATGATAGCCCCTGTTGACGGCAAATCATGGCCGAGGAAGGCCACAAGCAAAATTTGCACACGGCTGCAACAGGAAAGGACGGAACGGGGAGCATCAATCCCGGTGCGTGTAAACAGGAAGTCTATGTCGCTGCGCGGACTGCAGGAGGAGATGCTTACCCTAAGAGGCTGTTGCCCAATGCAACTGACCAGGCCGCGACATCCGAGAAATATAACACGGCAAACATGATCAAGTGGTACAGTATTGAAAAAAGGCTATGCGATCAAATCACTTCAGCATACCTCTAACATAATGCATTAGCACTATGCACTATACATTGGCTATTATCCACATGACAACAGTGAGCATACACGCCCACTTTCATTAGATTAAGCGCCAAAAGTGACGGCACACAAGAAGAAATACAGACAGGACAAGGCACTACTTTCAACTGTTTATTGAAATGACAGGTGGCTGATTATATAGCCATGAGGAGAGGAGAACGAAAAAAGAGGGACACTGAATATGTGAATGCGCACGTGCGAGAACACTGAACGTAAAGGGAATCACGCTAAATCTAAATCTAAATCTTATCTAAAAACATGCTTTCATTCGTGTATATATTCAAAGACGGGGTACTGACACAGTTGTCCCCTCTTTTCTTAATCTCGTTGGCCTCCAACAATTCACGCGCAACATAATCTTTACTTTTATACATGATTGTCGTGTCATGAAGCCTCGCTTCACATACCCGTTCATCCTCATTTCCGCAGGCCTTGCAATGAAGCGGCAAGTTAGAACCATTTCCATTTTTCAATGAAAGCTTATGCTCCCGCAGGCGTTCATTAATACATCGGCCGTTTGGCCGATATACTCTTTTCCACGCTTCAGTGGAATGTGGTATACTGCCTGTTCTTCACACTTAACAAAAGGGTTCGTATTTTTAATAGAACACCCTACTTTTTTAGAGTCATCCGGACCAATCAGGCGGCACAAAGTAGCAAGCTTTCGCGGCGCGTAAAAAACCACAGGAATTTTTTATTTCACGGCGACGTGTTTCAGATTATGCGCCACTTTATCAGAATATGGAATCACCACCGCTTTAGCTTTCTTTTCGACTTTTTGACCTTCTTACACGCCCACGGGTCGCTTACGGCACATTCAACCGTCCGACTGCAGGCATAGTGCTTGCCTTCGTCGCACATGGTGGTCTGGTAACAAGCAACAACCCGCAGCGCAAGCAGATTGAACAGTGTGTCCTACCTGTTTGCACTGACAGTCGCCATTGAAGATCAGCAACTTGCGTTGCAAAGCAATCGGGTGACGCAAGCATCTGCTGCTGCAGCCAACTTAGCGACATGAAGTACCCGGCATTTCAGCGTTACCTCCTTTCTAACCTGCGCATTTGTTTTTCTTTCACGTGCCGCTAATGTGTAACTCACACTTGGTGCCCCACATCCTCCAAATATGGGCATCCCCATTTTGCAGCCTCTTTTGCAGGCCTCTCCACCCATGTGGATATCAACTTCATACACTTTGGACCATGTAATCACGTATGATAGTCTCCGTTGACGCCAAATCATGGCCGAGGAAGGCCAAAAGAAGAATTTGCACATGGTAGCAGCAGGAAAGGACGGAATGGGGAGCACCAATCACGGTGTGTGTAAATTCGGAGTCTATCTCGCTGCGCTGACTGCAGGAGCAGGTGCTTACCTCGAGAGAATGTTTCCCAATGCAACTGACCAGGCTTCCACATACGAGAAACGTAACATGGTGACGAGTACCAAGTCGGACAGCCGCGAAACAAGATTCCGCAATAGATCACTTCAGTGTAGCTTGCGCAAGAACACAGACTGCGGAGCAAGAATAGCAATTCTGAACGAGACTAGGAATTAAATATAGGAATGAGAAAACTTGCATTCAAGAAAAAAGCCACTCTACCTTGCAAGCACTGAAAGCCAAAAACGTTAGGAAAAGAATAATGCTACATAGCACAAAGTGCAAATGTTAATGCAAGACACACGCCAATACCGCATAAACCATTTGAGGAAAGGAATTGCACATGGCAACGTACACTAGAAAATACTGCTACACATATGTTATGCTACTAGACAGTGACTGGCATTAAGTATGAGCAAAGAATCGGTTGACCTTTAATGTTTGTATGAGGGATAGGAATGATCTCTAACAAAAGTGTGGAATGAAAAAGCTTGCATTCATTGAAACAAAATTATACTTGGCACGAATTGGCAAGGCCACTAAGCTCACTAAAGAAGGGCATGCTGACGAAAAACTCTTGGCCAGCATCATCTGTGCTTGTTCAGAGGTTGCAGGTACATCTGAAGACACAGAATTTTTGTTGTTGAGGTACCTGGATGACTTGGCCAATATCTGTGCTGGTGGAATGATGGCGGAGGCTCTTTTCACTCTTGAAACAGTCGTCCGTAGACTTGATATCTCATCCAAATTATACTGGAGTGGCTTTTTTTGTTCGTGGTCTTGCGAATTCGGCTCAAGCCCCTTTCTGTTGGTGTAGATGGGGGCTCCCGTGATGACGGAGATGTGCTTGGCAGTCTCTGTTGGGGCAGAACAGTGGCACATGAAATACAGCTGAGATTATCCAAACTCATGTACTGTTTTCTTTTATGTTCGAACGAATTATACTGAACTCAAAATACAAACAAATGTTCATATCATCTGCTACAAACAAATTACATGTATCTAAACACTAGCAAGCCAATACAGCATATATCAGGCATATTTATTTCTAGACCACGTGTTGTTTACCTTGTGGTAGCAGCCAAAGTCCACACAATGACCTTGTAGCAGGCAGCAGCTTCTCTTTAGTGCATGGAGTTTGTTGCTTTATATTGGTGCTGTCCTCATTACTGCATGTCTGGAAAAGAAATTTTGGCTGCATCAGAAATTGAGTAAGCACAATTTTCCAAAATGAAATGCGAAAAGGTGTGACATATACATTGTAATGGTTTGTGACTACAAAGCACATGCAAATGTACACTGTTCTAGTGTGCTTAGCAGCATGGTAAATAAATATTGCTACTCTCCATAAAATTGATGTCTGCCTAACTACAATGCATGTCAACAGCTTAAGTATTATTAAGATCACAAATGAGAACATTTGTGCGCTCATTTATGCACTAGAAGAGATCACACTGCTGGTTTCACAAGCAAATGCATGAACGTGATGCACCGCTTCAATACCACAAAAATAAATGTCCTCAGGTAAACCAAACTGCACAGCAAGAACATTTGGAAACAACAGGTACGACATATGGGTGAATTATCATGGGTGAAACTGTTTGATACAATAAATTCAGTACTTTAGGTTCAGTTTATCAAAGGGTTATTCGGTTCTGTGGAGGAGAGAACTTGCAGGCGGACTCGAAAAAAGAAATACATTGATAAGGCTACTCTGTTTCCCATGGCTACGGCTACAACCAGATAAAAAAATGTGACGCGCGTTCCCATATCGCATTCTCTTTCGTGAATTCGCTACTAAAGGTTTAGTTCGCAAATAGCAGCGGAGGGTCCTGACTGCCTATATGTAATGCAGTATCTAGTCCGTTAACTTGTCTCCACCTGTACGTTAACGAGAGCAATATTACATAAGGATTCAGGCAGCGATATTAAACGACTCACCGGTACTGCTGTCCTCAGTCGCAGAATACGGTTCCCGTTTCGATGCAGATGCATGGCTCACGACCGAAACGTAGCTTTCGGGCTTACATATCCGCTTGCAAACACGTCCCTTCAACACAAATAACGGGAGACATCGAAGCGCAATAAACTAGTTTTAGTAACAAAGAAGCAACCAGTCTAAGTGTACGAATGAATGAATCCGTGCCGCCATGCACTCTAAAACACCGGGTAAAAATTTTAAATCCAGGCCAAAGATCACGTGGCAGATCGATGCTGCTGTACCACAGAACACCTATACAAGCTTAGAGAAGGGAAACTGTAGCTTCCACAGTGCAACGAAAATAAGCGTAGCGGTGGCGTCGTGAACTAAAGTATGCGACCACAGGTGGCGCTGTAAAACGGTAAACGGAAGCTGGAGTTTGGATTTTGTGGCTAATGGACGTGCTTTTCGGGGCTCCGTGGCGACGAAGAAATCATAAGTTTCGTGCATGCTTTGAGCTTGCTTCTGTTTTTATTTGCTGGTTTTTTGCATTTAAATAGTAATTAAGGGCTTTTCCGTTTCTTTCCTTTTTTTATTTGTCTCTCGTATTTCGGGTGTGCTTCGTGTACGTTTGTTTTGCAGGATGATTAAAGCGTCCTTTTGTGCCACGTGTTCCAACATGTGCAGCCTAGTGGGACGTTGAGTGTTTGTAGTCTTTAAGTAGTAGCTTGGAAGTGGCAAGAGAAATAGCTATTAATGGTTTTACTGTGCGTGTTTGGTAGAAAAGTGAGAGCGTGACCGCGTGGTTGAGCGCGTCATACCTTTGGTCTCCGCGGCATTGATTGTTTTTGAAACAGTGGTGAGAGTTGCTTTGCGGCATTTTGAGAATTTGGATCCTGTGCGTATCGGTTTTTTCTAGAAGGCACGTACTCTACACTGATATAGTATTATAGTATTTGCAAAAAGCCGCGCAATACATGGCGAGAAAGCCGGTAAAGCAGGCAGTACGGGGTGCGACCCTCAAGGCAGAGGAGGAGACGGGTGGGAATGGAGAGGACGTCGAATCAACCGGCACACAATGTGATGTCGATACTAGGATGCAGAAAATGGAGAGTTTCGAGGAAGAGCTTCTCCAACAGGTGCAAGAGCTCAAAAATGAGCTAAACAGGGAGCGTGAGGCACGGAAGGTAGTTGAAAAGAGACTGGAAGCAGCCGAGGAAAAGCTTAACAGGACCGCCATTGTGACCGAGAATGCGCGTGACTGTGGAACGCAGACCCCCGACGCGACAGGCGCGGGAGGGTCAGAGAAATACGTGGAACGCAGGCAGAGTGATGATGGGTTAGCTGGAAAGAGCAGCACCTACCTTGAGGCCGCTACGCGCAAAAAGCTGGAGCCGAGGGGAAAATGCCCCTTTCGAGTCCGAATCATGCGGAAAATGACAAAGGGAAGCAGGGAGAGGTAGGAGAGAGTGAAAGGGTGATTATTGCAGGCGATTGTGTCTTGTCCCTTATACTTTGTGGTTGCATGTGTTTGCGCTGTAAATAGTTTTTATGTCAAGTATGCACCAACTCGCCCAGAAAGAAGTTTTAATCAAACCTGGCTGGGTGCTCAAAAGCAATTGTGGAGAGGGTGAAAGGCGACAAAAGAGTGGCGGTAGGGACATTTCCAGGACGCACACTGGGTCCTGTCATGGAGCGAGCAAAAGAAAAGCTCGCGGAAAATGCCCACGTGCGCAACCTCGTCATAGTAGCAGGTGGGCTAAATGACGTCCTAAACAGGAAAGGGCCAGGACGAGCCCAGCGCTTGGCGAAGGGGGTGGACGACTTGCGTGAGCTATCCCCTCAGGTGCAGATCGTGGTGTGCACGGTGCCGGAAGTGCCTGTGCGTGACAGTCACGTACGAAGAGCCGTAGTGGCTGCTAATGAGGCAATATGGAAAATGAGTCGAGAGAAAGGCTTCGAGGTTGTCGAAGTAAACAGGGAAGTGAGAAGTTGCGGTGATTTTAAACGAGACGGGATCCACTTCAATCACAGGTTAGCACGATAAGTGGGCTGGCGACTTGGTGGTCACGCTGTTGCTTTTTTAGGGGGCCCGCGGGCGCTCAGGAGGTCAGTGTAGATAGTAATGAAGAAGGTCCCCTAGGGGAACATCAGAAGAGCATCGCCGTCGATAATAGAAAAAGGAGGAAAACAAGAAAAAGAGCTCGCCATGCAATAGGTTACATAAACACGCAGGGCTGCAGAAGAAAGGAAAAGTGGGCAGAGATTGAGGAGCAGTTACACAGAGAACAAATAGGGGTGTATGCGATTACAGAAACGCAGCTTAGAGACTCAGAAGAGTCACCAGTTATTGACAATTATGTTTGAGAAGGGTGCAACAGAACTAAGTCGGAAAGAAAGGGAGGGGGAGTCGGAACGCTCATCCATCAGGGAGCCAAATGGAAAAGAGTAAATTCACAATGTCAAGAGCATCTTTGGTTATCAGGTACAATGAGTGGGAAAGAAACTTGGCTGGGCGTTACGTATTTGTGGACCGGAAAAAATTGCACAGAGAAGAATAAAGAGCTAGTCGAATGCATAAGCGCTGATATTAAAGGTTTCGGGCGTGGTGCTGAAATTGTCCAATTAGGTGACATGAATGCCCACATACAGGATTTAGATGGCTATACCGACAATAACGGGAAGTCAATGCTGGACCTTTCTGAGCAAAATAATCTCGTGATCGTGAATACAGGGCCTAAGTGTGAAGGACAGATCACGTGGGAAGTGGAAAACCGGCAATTGACCATTGATTACTGTCTGATGACAGAAGGAATTCATGATAAGTTGAGAGAAATGGTCATCGATGAGGAAGGGTGTAGCAGCATAGGGAGTGACCATAAACGCATCATTTTGAAAATGGGATATGTAGTTGGGAAAGAGAGCAACGTAAGCAAAATGGCCAGTCCAAATTCGAACGCTGAACAAATAGCAAATACAGTCACTAGAGTTGAGGAAGAACTTGGCAAATGGCCAAGAGTGGGAATATGGTGAGCTTATAAGTGTAATAAAACAGAAATACGGAAAGAGAACCAACATGTTCGTTGGAAAGGAAAAAAGAAATCGAAAAGCTGGTGGAACAATGAGATACGAGAAGCGATCGCCGAACGACCGAAAGCATCTCGAGAGCACAGGCAGGCAAAGAAGGCGCAGTTGCCACAGGATGAAGTAACTAGTAAATGGGAAATATACCGGGAGAAAAAGCCTATGGTTCAAATACTGGTGCAAGCAAAATTAAAAGGTGAACGTGAACGTTGGGTGTCAGAAATACGTGAGAAATAGAAGGCCGCACCTAGAATATTTTGGAACCACATAAAATTATTAGGCAGGAAGTCAACAACAATACAACAACATATCCTAGAGGAGGATGAAAACAGACTCGAAGTAGAAGCGGCAATAAATTACATCCGAAAAGCAACAGCCGAATCTTTCCAAGGCAGTGACGAGGTTATAGTTGTTGAAAAAAAAGAGCATGAAAGAGACCCAAAGGGAAAATCAGCTGGCGTTAACAAATTTGAACTGGAAGAAAGCGGAAGAGAAAATTCCTAAGCGTACAGCCACAGGGCTTTATCGAGGTTCCCATTAGGCTGATAAATGAACTAGGAGCAAAAAGTAAGGAAGCTCTGGTGAAAGCAGTGGAAAAAACTTTGAAAGATAGACGAATACCAGACAGTTGGCGACAAAGTAGAATAAATTTGATTTATAAAGGAAAGGGGAAAAAGACAGAATTCACTCGTTTAGACCGTTGACCATTACATCGGTAATATACAGGCTAGCAATGCAGGCAATCAAATTAAAGCTTCAAGCATGGACAGACAATAATGCTATATTGGGAGAGCTTCAGAATGGCTTCGGAATAGGTAGGCGTTTGGATGACAACTTGTTTGTTCTTACTCAGTGTATTGAAATATCAAAAGCAGAAAGCAGACCGTTGTATGTGGCCTTTTTAGACAACAGGAGCCTACGACAACGTGGACCGCAACATATTGTGGGATATCCTAGAAGGGGAAGGCTTAGGTAACGATTGTATACAGCTTTTGAGAGAGATTTACCTAGAAACTACCGTTCGCGCTGAATGGAAAGGGATGAGGAGCGAGGAGAAAGTTCATATCAACAACGGACTGAGGCAGGGGTGCCAATTATCCCCGCTGTTGTTTATGATGTACATGGTGAGGATGTAGAGGGCGCTAGAAGGAAGTAATATCGGGTTTAATCTCTCATACAAACAGGCGGATAGAGTAATAGAGCAGCAACTCCCAGGTTTATTTTATGCAGACGACATTGTGTTGCTAGCTAACAAGCGAAGTGATTTGCAACGTCTGGCTTATATCTGTGGACAGGAAGGCAACGATTTTGGTTTGAAGTATAGTGTTAGAAAATCTGGTGTTGTGGTATTCAATGAAAACAGTGAACAGACCGTGGAGATGCAGGGCCAAGAAATACCTCAGGTAACAGAATATAAATACCTTGGTATATGGATAAACGAAGGCAATGGATATATGGAAACACAGGAAAAACCATACCAGTAAAGGGGAAGAGAAATGCAGCCATAATGAAGCACAGAGCGCTATGGGGATACAATAGGCACGAGGTCCTCCGAGGTATGTGGAAAGGTGTAATGGTTCCAGGACTTACTTTTGGAAATGCGGTTGTTTGCTATAAATCAGGGGTACAATCAGGACTCGACGTGAACCAAAGGTCAGTGGGTCGCCTCGCATTGGGCGCTCACGGGAAGACTACAAATGAAGCTGTGCAGGGTGAAATGGGCTGGACTAGTTTTGAAGTGAGGGAAGCTCGCAGTAAAATTGAGTATGAAGAACGGTTGAGGAATATGGAAGAAAGTAAATGGGCTGGGAGAGTGTTCAGGTATCTGTACAGGCAAAACATTTATTCACAGTGGAAGAAAAGAACTAGGAAGCTTACCAGCAAGTATGCGGCCTGTAGGGTAGACAACACAACAACAAAGGTCAAGCGGAAAGTCAGATAAGTTGAATTAATCTCATGGGTGGCGGCAATGGAAAAGAAACTTGCCATGAGTAACTACTTAAGAGTAAAAAGCGAAATCAGGAAAGAAACCATTTATGATAACTCAAAGGGAACCTCATTACTTTTCGAAGCGAGATCCGGATGCCTTAGAACACTCACCTATAAAGCGAGATATAAGAAGGAAGAAGAACCATGTCCTTGCTGTCGTAAAGCTAGGGAAACTACGGAGCATGTTTTATTAAAATGTGAAGACGTCTACCCAGCGGTCGATTTAGGCACCACTGGCCTCCTTGAAGCCCTTGGATTCAGAGGGAGCAGTGGTAAAGCAAACATGTCCGCAATAGACATTAGTAAGAGGCGACTGGAGGAATGGTGGAAGAAAAGTAGGGAAACGACAAAAGACGGAGACGTACAAAAGCACAGTTCGCAATAGGGGATCAGAAAATTTGGGCATGGTTGTTCATAGTGTTTTTTTGTTGTCTTTTTTCATTGTTTAACCTAGGTAGAATATTAGGCAGTATAGCAGCAAGAGCTTGGTGGCGCAGCCCACCTCCCCGTTCCAAAGGGGACGCTCATAACATCCATCCATCCGGAAACGGGGTTTTGCACAGTATGGCCGCAGGTGTTCTGTGGCTTTACTATTGTCACCATAGCTTCACTGGGTTTCTGGCTGCTGCGCCTCGATCGTGCTCCCGCCAGTTTGGTTGCTGTGTGGCAAACGTAGCGCCTACATATATAAATATATGTAGAGCTGAGTCATATCGAGTTAAGGCACTCCCTGAACTGACTTTTAAGGGCATCCCGAGTCGTTTTTCATTTATTACGCCGCCGTTACCCCGAGTTGTGCCGCCGCACTCCAGCTGTTGCATTTCGTGTAGGGGTACTGACAGAATGCGGTTTCCAGGCGGCACGATCGCCTCGACTGGAATAAACGCACACGACACCAAAGATTGATAAAGTGGAAAGTTGGGCTCAGTAAAGTGGAAAGTTGGGCTAGTTGGTGAGTGATCATCATACCTTGCTGGTGAAGCAGCGCACAGACACGGACACAGCGAGTGTCGTCTTTTCCTGTTTCTCTTCACTGTGTCCGTGTCTGTGCGCTGCTTCACCAGCAAGGTATGATGACCAAAGATTGAGTAAGTCTGAAAATGTTTTATTTGCATTTTACAAGCACAACAAAAAGCACACGCCAACGCATCCACACAAACGCGGTTCCATAGTCAAGAAATGGCTCATTAACAGGGGTAGCACAAACGCACAAGAAAGAAGACCTAAGCTACAAAACGTACGGTTGGCTGCTAAGTATAATAATTTCCCTGTCTCCGCGTGTCACTTTCATACAGCATCTTTACAGCACTACAAGGCCGGGTAGTTTGGCGGAAAGAACGCAACAGCTTACGGCGGTCAGTTGCCTCCTCCTTACGGGTGTCATAATTATCCTAATCTCCGCATCAACGTCGTGCAAGTCCGCATACAGGTATCTGTATCTGAACGATATGCGCCAGCTTAATACATGTGTAGTGAAATTATGATAACCACTGCGTCTTATCAAACGTATTGGTTTTGCAAATGCGCATTACAGCTGACGGAACGACATACTGTAAGTGAAGCACAAGATAAGAAGGACAAAAGGAGGATACAACACTTGAAGAAGAAATGAAGGATTAGTAGGCGTACAGCAAACAAGCGTTGACGGAGAACACACAATGATGCATCGGGTGTTCTGTGACATCGGTTTGCGTACTGACGGTGTTATGGAGATCAACGGCATAAAAACGTACCTTCAAGCGTACTCCCTCAACCTCCGCCGCATTCATTATGATAATCAACGCCTAAACAATATGAGGCAATATTTTTTGCCAAGAGTAGACCTCTGTACAGCAAGTCTATGTAATTACTCGCAGACGAAACCAGCATGCTTTTCGAAAATGTTTTACCGCCGTAGTATTCGAACGCCAACGGCCACGAAACACATCGATACCAATAGGCTGTCGGCTGTCGGTGGTTAATCAAGTACAAAAACCTTGACGCTATGACTAAAAAGCAGCTTCAACAATCCAATTTAAAGAAAAATCAACTGCCTATTTGCCTGCGGTAAAAAACATCCTTAGACACCTCAATTGTTTATGTCAATGGTTTGTGTAAAGTAAAAAATTCAGCATGTTCAGCGCCCCTAGCAGAGAAAGCACAATTTAAAGTATGCGGCCACATTACAGTAGCTCCACTTGCGCGCTTACGCTGAAACGCGCCTCGATTGATTTTTTGCCCTGTGTGGCCAATTGTTTAACTTGAGAGTGTGCGGGGCCTGGCTGAACGCTATTTGCGTTTATAATGACAAAAAACAATAAACTTACTAATGAAAGGTACAGTATCTAATTAGTAATGATAATTCTATGGCCTATTTTATGTAATAAACATGCGTCGGTAATTGTAAAAGAAAGTTTGTAAAAAAATTGCACTTAATACGGCGCCCCTAGAGGGAGATGTTGAAAATAACCTGAGCATTCCTTGAGTGGTTTTGCTATGCTTGTTTCATTAGCAGCGGCAGCGCGGTCAATTTTTTCGCCCTCTGTGGCCATTTCTTGAACTTGAGAGTGTGTGGGCCTGGTGAGTCCAACAAGGGCTCCGTGCTGAGGCATTCTTTATGGATGGATGGATGGATGTTATGAGCGTCCCCTTTGGAACGGGGCGGTGGCTTGTGCCACCAAGCTCTTGCTACTATGCTGCCTAATACCCTACCTAGGTTAACCAATGAAAAAAAAAAGCACTATGAACTAGCACGTCCAAATTTTCTGATACCCTTTTGCGAACTGTGCTTTTGTACGTCTCCGTCCTTTGTCGTTTCCCTACTTTTCTTCCACCAATCCTCCAATCGCCTCTTACTGATGTATATTGCGGACCTGTTTGCTTTACCACTGCTCCCGCTGAACCCAAGGGCTTCAAGGAGGCCAGTGGTGCCTAAATCGACCGCTGGATAGGCGTCTTCACATTCTAATAAAATATGCTCCGTCGTTTCCCTAGCTTTACCGCAGCAAGCACATGCTTCTTCTTCCTTCTTATATCTCGCTTTATAGGTGCGTGTTCTAAGGCATCCCGATCTCGCTTCGAAAAGTAATGAGCTTCCCTTTGAGTTATCATAAATGGTTTCTTTCCTAATTTCGTTTTTTCCCCTTAAGTAGTTACTCATGGCAGGTTTCTTTTCCATTGCCGCCACCCATGAGATTAATTCAGCCTCTCTGACTTTCCGCTTGACCTCTTTTGTTGCTGTGTTACCCACCCCACAGGCCGCATACTTGCTGGTAAGCTTCCTAGTTCTTTTCTTCCACTGTGAATAAATGTTTTGCCTGTACAGATACCTGAACACTCTCCCAGCCCATTTACTTTCCTCCATATTCCTCAGCCGTTCTTTATACTCAATTTTACTGCGAGCTTCCCTCACTTCAAAACTAGTCCAGCCCATATCCCCTTGCACAGCTTCATTTGTAGTCTTCCCGTGAGCGCCCAATGCGAGGCGACCCACTGACCTTTGGTTCCCGTCGAGTCCTGATTGTACCCCTGATTTAAAGCAAAAACCGCATTTCCAAAAGTAAGTCCTGGAACCATTACCCCTTTCCACATACCTCGGAGGACCTCGTACCTATTGTATCCCCATAGCGCTCTGTGCTTCATTATGGCTGCATTTCTCATCCCCTTGACTGTTATGGCTTTTTCCTGTGTTTCCATATATCCGTTGCCTTCGTGTATCCATATACCAAGGTATTTATATTCTGTTACCCGAGGTATTTCTTGGCCCTGTATCTCCACTGTCTGTTCACTGTTTTCATTGAATACAATTACATTTGATTTTCTAACACTAAATTTCAAACCTAAATTGTTGCCTTCCTGTCCACAGATATTAGCCAGACGTTGCGAATCACTTTGCTTGTTTGCGAGCAACACAATCTCGTCCGCATAAAATAAACCTGGGAGTTGCTGCTCTATTACTGTACATGCCTGTTTGTATGAGAGATTAAACCCGATATTACTTCCTTCTAGCGCCCTCTCCATCCTCACCATGTACATCATAAACAGCAGCGGGGATAAAGGGCACCCCTGCCTCAGTCCCTTGTTGATATGAACTTTCTCCGCGCTCCTCATCCCTTCCCATTCAACGCAAACAGTATTTTCTAGGTAAATCTCTCTCAAAAGCTGTATACAATCGTTACCTAAGCCTTCCCCTTCCAAAATATCCCACAAAATGCTGCGGTCTACGTTGTCGTATGCTCCTGTAATGTCCAAAAAGGCCACATACAACGGTCTGCTTTCTGCTTTTGATATTTCAATACACTGAGTAAGAACAAACAAGTTATCATCCAAACGCCTACCTATTCTAAGGCCATTCTGAAGCTCTCCCAAAATGCCATTATTTTCTGCCCATGCTTGAAGCTTTAATTTGATTGCCTGCATTGCTAGCCTGTATATTACCGATGTAATGGTCAACGGTCTATACGAGTGAATTCTGTTTTTCTCCCCCTTACCTTTATAAATTAAGTTCATTCTACTTTGTCGCCAACTGTCTGGTATTCGTCTATCTTTTAAAGTTTTTTCAACTGCTTTCACGAGAGCTTCCTTACTTTTTGGTCCCAGTTCATTTATCAGCCTAACGGGAACGTCGTCTAGCCCTGTGGCTGTGCGCTTAGAAATTTTCTCTTCCGCTTTCTTCCAGTTTAAATTTGTAAGCACTAGCTCCTTTCCCCCTTGGGTCTGTTTCATGCTCTTTTTTTCTTCAAATACAACCTCGTCCTTGCCTTGGAAAGCTTCGGCTGTTACTTTTTGGATGTAATTTATTGCTGCTTCTCCTTCCAGTCTGTTTTCATCTTCGTCTAGGATATGTTGTTGTATTGTTGTTGACTTCCTGCCTAATAATTTTATGTGATTCCAAAATATTCTAGGTGCGGCCTTTTTTTTCTCACGTATTTCTGACAACCAACTTTCACTATTACCTTTTAATTTTGCTTGCACCAGTATTTGAACCATAGACTTTTTCTCCCGGTATATTTCCCATTTACTGGTTACTTCATCCTGTGGCAACTGCGCCTTCTTTGCCTGCCTGTGCTCTCGAGATGCTTTCTGTCGTTCGGCGATCGCTTCTCCTATCTCCTTGTTCCACCAGCTTTTCGGTTTCTTTTTTCCTTTCCAATGAACATGTTGTTTCTCTTTCCGTATTTCTGTCGTTACTACACTTAGAAGGTCACCATATTCCCACCCCTTACTTGGCGACTTGCCAATTTCTTCCTCCACTCTAGTGACTATATTTGCTATTTGTTCAGCGTTCAAATTTGGACTGGCCATTTTGCTTTCGTTGCTCGCTTTCCCAACTACATATCCCATTTTCAAAATGATGCGTTTATGGTCACTCCCTATGCTGCTACACCCTTCCTCATCGATGACCATTTCTCTCAGCTTATCATGAATTCCTTCTGTCATCAGACAGTAATCAATGGTCGATTGCCGGTTTCCCACTTCCCACGTGATCTGACCTTCACACTTAGGCCCTGTATTCACGATCACGAGGTTATGTTGCTCGCAAAGGTCTAGCATTGACTTCCCGTTATTGTCGGTATAGCCATCTAAATCCTGTATGTGGGCATTCATGTCACCTAATAGGACTATCTCAGCACCATTCCCGAAACCCCTAATATCAGCGCTTATGCATTCCACTAACTCTTTATTCTTCTCTGAGCAATTTATTCCGGTCCACAAATACGTAACTCCAAGCCAAGTTTCTTTCCCACTCATTGTATCTGATAACCAAAGATGCTCTTGACATTGTGAATTTACTTTTTTTCATTTGGCTCCCTGATGGATGAGCATTCCGACTCCCCCTCCCTTTCTTTCCGACTTAGTTCTGTTGCACACTTCCCATACATAATTCTCAATAACTGGCGGCTCTTCTGAGTCTCTAAGGTGCGTTTCTGTAACCGCATACACCCCTATTTGTTTTCTATGTAACTGCTCCTCAATCTCTGCCCACTTTTCCTTTCTTCTGCCGCCCTGCATTTTTATGTAGCCTATTGCATGGCGAGCTCTTGTTCTTGCTTTCCTCCTTTTTCTCTTATCGACGGCGATGCTCTTCTGATGTTCCCCTAGGGGACCTTCTTTATTAGTACCTACTCTGACCTCCTGAGCGCCCGCGGGCCCCCTAAAAAAGCAACAGCGCGACCCCCAAGTCGCCAGCCCACTTCTCGTGCTAGCCTGTAATTGAAGTGGATCCCATCTCGTTTAAAACCACCACAACTTCTCACTTCCCTGTTTACTTCGACAACTTCGAAGCCTTTCTCTCGGCTCATTTTCCATATTGCCTCATTGGCAGCCATTACGGCTCTTTGTACGTGACTGTCACGCACAGGCACCTCCGGCACCGTGCACACCACGATCTGCACCTGAGGGGATAGCTCGCGCAAGTCGTCCACCCCCTTCGCCAAGCGCTGGGCTAGTCCTGGCCCTTTCCTGTTCAGGACGTCATTTAGCCCACCTGCTACTACGACAAGGTTGCGCACGTGGGCCTTTTCCGTGAGCTTTTCTTTTGCTCGCTCCATGACAGAACCCAGTGTCTGCCCTGGAAATGTCCCTACCGCCACTCTTTTGTCGCCTTTCACCCTCTCCACAATTGCTTTTGAGCACCCAGCCATGTTTGAGTCGCCAGCGATAATCACCCTTTCACTCTCTCCTACCTCTCCCTGCTTCCCGGCTTCCTGTGGCTGCAGCGTCGCCTCACTCGGGGCGTGTTGCGCTGCTTCGCTATAGCTACGCCGATTCACTTGCGGCGAGCTGGCGACCGCTTGCTTTGGCTCCCTGCCTCCCACTTCGCCCTCGCTTTGGTGTCCTGACCCGACATTATCCGCTGCCCGAGTCTCAAGAGCGTCGAGCCGCCTTTGCAGTTCGGCGCTCCTTTCTTTCGCCTCCCCAAGCTCGGCCACAGTCCTCACCAACTGCGCGGCCTGGGCCGCCTCCACCTTGACGAAATTTTCAACCTTCGCCTGCAGTGCTACCCGCTTCTCCTGCTCCTTCCTCAGGCTTGCCTTAAGCTCTTCAAACTTAGCCGCCCAATTCCCTTCCAGTTTTTGGACGGCTTCCCTGACGCCCTCGCACGACCTGCACGTGAAGCTAGACCCCACCGCTTCTGCTAAATTCTGGAATTCAGTCTCGTCGAGGAAGCACCAGCGCAGGCACTGGTCGCACTGCACTTGCTCCCCGTCCCCCGCGGCCTTCACGTTTTTCGATTTCATCGCTAGGCCTACGTCCCTAGGCCCAACGAGCAAGTTCGCCAAATCACTCACGCAAACCCGACCTCGACCGCTATCCCAAACAAAAACAAAGAATTATCACTCCCTACTCCATGTAAGAATCCGACTAGCTAGCTGAAAGAACTACCCCCTAGGCCTAACGGGGGAGCCACCAGACCTAGACAAAGCCGGTACGTTTCCTACTCCTACCAAAAATTCAAAATTTGCGCCCCTACTCCCTGCAAAAGAAAACACTTCAAAACACTAGCTAATAAAGATAAAAGAGTACTTAGCTACGAGCGAAATCGCTGAAGCCTCGTCCACAGGAGCGTCCGCGAGCCACGCTGGATCAAGAAGAAACAGCCAGAAAATCCAGAGGGCGCCACCGTCGCCTTCTTGTGGAGGCCACGCCCTCATGCGCGGCGGAGGCCGCGGCGGCGCCGGTCGGAGAGCGTGCCAAGGGAAGCACGGCCGCGGTCGAGCGCAGCTTTGCCGTTGCGTTCGAGGATCACCGTGCCTGGATTAGCTAGAGTCACGCAGTCAGGTGGATCGCGTTTGCAGTTTGCTCTCCTTTTTAAACCTTATGCGCGTGTTTCACTGTGTCAAGAGATAACAAAATGGAGAGCTCATATTCCGAAGAAATGGGAATCATGTGCAGCACGTGGATGAGGCATAGGAATTAAAATGAACTGTGTGGCATAATTAGGGGTCAAATAAAAATTGGCAAACCTTTGTTTTCTTCCTTTCTCAGGCCGATATATTGTATGCTAACAAAATTTCTCCGATGCCCTAATAACGGCAGCAATTTCACGTTTAGGCAGAATGTGGGCCACGTACATTATTCGTTACGTGCAGCATATTTTTTGCGTGTGTAGGTTGACTGTGTGTTTGGAAAATATTGACGCAATAGCCATTTTTCCCGTAATTTTATGCCTCTTGCGCCCGAGACGCACTTGCTTTTCGAGGTCCCCTCGGTAAATCATGCAAACCGCATAATTTGATTGAAATATCAGATGCGGTAAAAATAGGGGAACATTATGGCGGTACGCATATGAAATTAGATGTGCCTCGGTGACCCGTGGCCTTTGCTAAATATTGCATAATCAAGCGCTTCAAGGCGTGTTCGAGCAGGCCACGTTTCAAAGGGTCAATCATACGGGCGATGTTTCAAACTATGTGGTTTAAATGCAGGCAACTGATATTACTAATGCAACAGCTCGAAAGTAGCCGCTCTAACGAAAGCTGGGCTGTTTTTATGCAAGGTCGAGTAAGTTTGCTATTAATTTGTATTTCTGATCTTGTAGAGTAAGTCTGTTTTCTTTTTGTATTTTTTCTGTTCTTATTACGAGGTCCTGCAATGCTCTCATTCTCGCCAGCAATCATGCCACTCGGTGAGCATGATTTTTTCGCGAACTAATACGGCTGTATATACAATAATTATATCAAAATATGCAGTTATCACTGTTATATATATTGACATAATTTTGGTATAAGGGGTTCTATCATAAGTCATGCAATTCCACCATTTCCTGGAAGCAGGAAAACGTTCTCACAGATCCAGCACAAAGAGACAATGACAAGAGCGCGTAAATCTAAGACGAGGTATGATATTTTATTTACAACTTCTGCTATATACAAAAATACACTAAAACAATATTAAACTATTTGAAAAACTAAAGGCGTCAATAGCTTCGAAATCGTCCTTTAAAAATGTGCAGGGCACAAAACAAACAATAAGACGAGAGTAGATTGATCTATATACGATCCGTCTACCGTGAAACAATAAAATCTGAGAGAAAGAACATGAACAGACGAGCATATTCCTCCTGAGGAAAATCATTTGTCGAGTAGCCACGTCTTCGCGAGACACTGTACTTACCGATGCTGAATACACTGACGCACTGGAATCAGACTGAACAATTCTAACAGAACGCATAGGCGAATGTGCGGAAACATGAGCCTCTATTTAATCCTGCTTAGCTTTAGGTGCTTCGCCCTCTCTCTCCTTGATGTGTCTTCACTGTTGGTTCCCTTAACTAAAAAGTGAAGGCGAGTGAGCATGTAGAAAGAAGCAAGCTCACTGCTTACTTCTTCTTTGTGGCCTGGACAGCCGACAGCGTTCGAGTTCAGAAAATTTGTTTTTACCAGAGAAAGAATATCGGAGATGCTCTCAGTGCGCAGCTCTGAAAGGCTGAAACATTCAGTAAACAAGCTTTCAAGGGCGGCAATGAACTTGTAGAGCTCCCGAGAGGGATATAGAAGTCCACCCCAGTCGCACTGTTCCGTAAATTGTGAGGGTAGCCGCTCAGCTGATGCGACAGATTTCTCAAAAAGAAGTACATCTTTGCATTCCGAGCATACTAGCTTTAAGACGCACTTCCTCGCCACATACCCTGCAGTGTAATAAATTAGCTTCGAGTCGCTTTTCTCTACAATCACACCAGCGTGCTCCGCAGGTTCAGCTGGCACTGCGGCAATCGAGCGTTCTACCTCGTCTAGCTTACACTTGGAAAGACGTGCGTCGATCCTCTTGGTCATTGAATCACAACCTTGTCTTTCATGAACGGTCACAAGAGCGCCTAATATGTCAGGATTTGCATTGCAACTATCGACACTGCGGGCCAAGTAAAAGAAGGACAGACAATTGACCGTGATTAGGAACTCATCTGGAGAAGGGTGCGCGTTGCAGCTGGCGAACGATGCCGAACAAGTGCTCTACTGGATCGGTGCTAAGCCGTGAAGTCATTAAATATTTGAACCCAAGGCTCTGTGTGAGGTGCTCCAACAATGAAAGGGTACTGGCTATCGTCACCCTTAAACCTGTTGCCGTGGATTCACATAGAAAGTGCCCTTGTTTGGATCACACGCTTCCTACTTGTCGAGGTAGTCCAGAAATTCAGCCAAAAATGCAGCATCAGACGAAGCTGGCAGGTGTGCTCCGGCGCGAAATCTTGATGTCATCACAGGTGATCAGTCTGTTGATCTTCCTGGTTAAGAAATTGAAGAAATGCACTGTGCTCATGTGTTTTCTTTTTTTTAAAATTACGTCATGTGAATGAAGTATGAATGGTCACTCACGCGAAAAACTCTTGCGTTAATTCAATTTCTTCCTTGTAAAAGGCCAGGTCCCTCAGCATATGCGATCCGAAAAGTTGAAAGGCGTATGTAACTCGCATCTTCTCAGAGTCTGGATCCAGGTGTGTCTCAGTCGACTTGGGCATTACTTTAAGTTTCCGTACGCTGGAGTCCAGTAGATATGCTTCCAGAACTGGCCGCACGGATACCTAGAAATATAAAATACGAATAATGCAATTATTTCATGAGCACAACCTTTTTTTTGTCTGTGTGAAACGGGAGTCATGAACGTACCATTCGCTTTGGCGTTGCAAAGCCATTCTTGAGTAACCCGTTTCGGAGGCATTTAAGCAGATGGGGAAAATCGGAGATGAAGTGAAATTTCCTCTTTTCTTTGACAGGGTGCTGTATAGTACATTTTATTTCTTTAGGAGACGCGGAAACTCCAGCTAGTCTCCACATCTTCCGGTTCCAAGAGACCCTGTCACAGGTGATGTGATTAACGAACAAGTCTGCCTGTTCAACTAGGATCACTGCTTCAAGCAGAATTTTCAGCAACATATCTCCTTTAACATTTCCGTTCATAGCAAAAACGCCAACAATCTGGCTCCACTTTCCTGCGAATGGAACAAACATAATGATTATGCCATGATCACATTGGTGGAACCGGTCCTCGGGCCTTGTGAATTCTCCGAGGTTAACAAAGCCTTGAATTTGTCCAGAGGCCGTCACACTGAAGTGCTCTGATAACTTCGTTTCGTCTACCAACAATCCAACATGTTTTTCGAGGTCTGTCATGCTGCTGGCTTTTTTCTTTAGGATGTCCATTGCTTTTACATTAACACCGAACGTCGACCGATATGGCTTCATATGCCTTTTCAGAGTAGTCTTGTTCGGCATTACGAGGATCTCGTTCTTCCTGATGTGCTGATAAAGTCGAGGGCTTTTCAGTTTAATCAGGATACTGTCAAGTACCCAGTCCTGATTGTAGCACATGCCCTTCCGACTGGCTCTTTTTGAAGCTTGGAAGCATGCGCGAACACTGGCCTGCTGCTTTTGCGGTAACGATGAAATTCTTTCCTCCAGTAGTTCCTCTGCCACACTCGCATTCTTAGCCCTCATTTCTTCGAGACGACCTGCAATATCAAGTAGCCTTGCCGAAATCCGTTTGTTTTTCTGACTTAGGGACCGGACTTTTGTGGAGGCTTTGTTTCTTTGTTCCTTGCGTTTCAGATAGCTTCTTCTCGTCAGTATGACCTTTCTCAGGTTCTTGCATGACATGCACGCAGAACCTGGAAGTTTAAAAAAAACATTTAGAATCACTTAACATGGGTGCATGGGCGCGTATATAGGTACTCATGCTCACTGGTACTCATGCTCATAGGTACTCATACTCAATGTCTAGAGGCAAGGCATGTACTTTCGAAGAAGTACATGCCCGAAGAAGTCTTTTCTGGGAGACTTGGTGCATGGCTACGTTGGGAAGAGCTGGGCGTATGAAAGGATGAACCTTATATATATATATATATATATATATATATATATATATATATATATATATATATATATATATATATATATATATATATATATATATTCTTTCTTCTTTTGTTTTGACACTTGTGATGACTGTTGCCTAGACCAGGGAAATATTTTTGGGTGGTCCTACGCACTAGCAGCGCCACCCTCGCCATGTGTACATAGGGCCCTGTTTTCTATGCATAAAATTCAGTTGAAATCCGGCGTTCGTGCTGTCTTTCTCTTCTCGTCCGTGTTCAATTGTGCGCTGGAACGATGTTTCATAATGCTAATCGCAACCAACTAGCCCAACTGTCCATACTTAGCTCTTTCGCGTGGCCTGTTTGTGCGGGGGCTGCTCGTAGTGACACTCTGAAAGAGACGGCAAGATTGTGGGTACGGCATCAGACCGCAGTGCAGGCTTTCCACGCTACGCAGATGCTTCTTGGCCGTCAGTGACATGCACCTAATGTCTCAGTATGTAGTCTGCCTCAAAGTGCCGCTCACAAATTGTGTCGGTAGCTTCCAAGGGCTGATCGGTGTGGTGAAGATAGCGCTCTCATACTTGGCGCCTTTCTTCATCTTTCGGGACGCCGAAGAGCGAGAGCTTGGCCTCACCTTTCAACCTACTGTATGCGGATTCACAATGCGCTACGCAAAAGTAGTTCTTTCGCCGGGATGTACCAGGGGTGGTCATCCTCTCATCTTTCAAACACTGCCGAGTTACGAGACAAGCCACAGACATACGCGCGGGCCGTCTGCGCGAGTGTACATCGGGCAGATGGCATCGTTTGACAGAAGCGACGAACCTCCAGTCATGGCAAAGCAGTAAGTTTATTGTATTATTATTTTTTTGCATACTAGGTACAAAAATAAATTATAGAAAAAATGACGAACTATACGCAAGCACGACGGCGTGGAGACGGCGGCGCGTCGAGCAGACGACAGCTGGGCGCCGCCGTAACCACCGTCGGTAAGCGTGGTTCCGCCTGGCCGCCGAGGCACCGGATTGGCCAAAACGTCAGAAGAAGGCGACTGCAGCGCCGCCGCAAATTTCAATGTTTTTTGTACAGTGTTTTAGAAGGAGGTAGTGCGCTCACACGGTGGCGGCGCTTGATGCACTTCGTGTCGCCGCCGACAGGTGGCGCGGTTCGCAGCGTCACCTGAAACTCGCTGCCATGTCGGAGTAGAACGGGTACCGCGCATTGCTGCAGTTCCCGAACGAAATGCAACACTCACGATGTGCAATGCGCGATACTTGTTCTGGTGCGTCTTATCAGTGTACAGAGAAAAGAATTACCGCCGCTGTGGCTGATCTAGGGAGCGTAGGCGATGTCTTATACCGGAAGCGCGGATGAACGCGCCTGCCTATTAACGCATATACAGGGCGCGAAGCAACGGACGATCCTCTTTTATTTCCTGCTATTAAAATGTGCAATGTCGTTTCGCTAATGCAGCAGTCGTATTGGACAGAATTTTAGCATTGCCTTTTTTTTCGTAATTGCTGGCCTGCAGCGGGAATGCGCGCTGCGACACTTAACATTATATATTCGCTTTTTCGAGTGTTAAGCTCATGATTTATATGCATGACATCGTTCGCACTGTTAACACGACACAGCATATAGAAAGGAAATATAAAATCCAGGTACATTTATGCAATGTTTATTTACAAAGAAACGAGGAAGGAATGTGGACCAGAAAAATCAGGCTCAAGAGCGTTTATAAGTGGAGATGTTTACAAATTGATATAAACATGCACCTGCAGACTCGCCTCAGGAAGTTTTCGCGATCTTCCTGTGCATGACTGTTTTCCTTCTCTCGTGTTTTTCCGAGTTTGTGCCCTTTGTAAAAAAATGGAGCCGCGTTGTAATGTAAAGGTTTATTACATTCTTGGTGAGTTCGGCTGACTGCTCACTGCAACCAATTTTGTGCGAGCACTTTGCTTTCACCAGACTAAGCACATCCAAGATGCTATCAGCATGTAGTTGTTTTTTGCTGAAGCATTCAGTAAACATGTCTTCAATCATTTGTACAAATGAAAAAAGTGTTCCACGTGGGTACAGAAGCCAGCCTCTATCCCTGTACAGTATCAACGCAGCAAGCCCAGGATTCTCATCTTCGGACGACACGGTTAGCGCATTCATGCAATCCTGGCAGTTGGTTTTGATTACGCACTTTCGTGCGACATATCCAGACGCATAGTAAGTTATCAGAGAGTCGCTCTTCTCTATGTGCTGGTCGTGATCGACCGAAGACAACACTACTTCGGCGCCTGGTAAATTCCCCGAAACAATGAGAGCATCTACCTGGTACCACAAGTTGTTGCTGGGAGAGCAATTTGCGCTGCTCTGCTGTGTGTTTAGCAAGGCAGCTACCGCACATGGATCCCCATTACCATATCTCACGGTTTTCACTAAACTGTAAAAAGACATATGCAGTTCATCGTAATGAGAAATTGGGTGGGCGTCGGATTATCATTACAGCCCGATGCTTGTCTAACAATCCCAAACAATTTCTCAACAGGGTCCTGACTAAGCCGGGATGTCATAAGATACGAATAACCTAAATTTGTAAGGTACGAAAGAAGCTCAAGAGTGCTTGAGATTGTGACACGTAGCCCAGTCGCTGTCACAATCCAGTCCAGTCAGCCCAGTCACATACTGCACATTGAGCCAAGCACCAAGCACAGCACAGGCACAGAGAGATATTGCCGCGCATACAACGCCGGCGGTATTTGCAGTCGAGCGCCGACAACGCCGACCCAACCGAGCTGTACCGAGCGCACCACCGCAACCGCAACACGAGGCAAGAGAAGTTTTTCAGGTGAAACATGCGTCAGCGCCCCTGGTGGGCATGCGTGAAGTCGACGCTGAGTGCGCCGCGGCGGAGCGGCGCAGGAATACGACAGTGAGCCCACTGCCCCCTTCTAGAACACTGTAGTTTTAACGCGATAGCGTTAAGGAGCTCGTGTCGCAGAAAAGCCGGTGTCGTCGGCGTCGGGTGTCGGCGTCGGCGGCGTTGACCGTGAGCGATAAATCACGGCAGGCGCTTCATAAATAAAAAGCAACTTCCAAGATTGGCCCGGTGGGAATCGAACCCGGGTCTCCGGAGTGTGAGACAGAGACGCTACCACTCAGCCACGAGTTCGATGCTTCCAAGCGGTGCAAACGCGCCTCTAGTGAATGCGGTGTTGCCTTCGAAACCAGCCGTGGAAAGTTATACTGCGGTGTATATCGGTAATTATGAACATGTAACGTACAGAAGTCACAATTACACGAGTTGCGAAGTGCGTTTCCGCCGCATTTCTTTTGCGCTTTCCGCACACGCAGAGCCATCTTGCGGCAAACACAGAAGACCCCCTCCTCTCAATGTACGGCGCTGCCCCGACAGGAGGCGCGCCGCGCGCGCATTGGGACCGCTGCCAGGCGCGTCGCGGGACTCCCTCTCTCCTGACGACGCTTCGCCGTGCTTCCGGTTTAGATTACTATCTATCTCTCTGCCCGTGCCGATCACGACGTTTGGCTGGCGACACCGAGTTCTTTGGTTCGTTTCGTTCGCTCAGGCGCACGTTTCGTTGTCGCGCCGAACGCTGCGTTGCTCGACGTTCACCGCGTGATAGGTGGGCGCTAAGTCCGATGCGGGGCGCATCGTAAGTGATTGCTGTGCCGTAGCGCATTGTCTTATACCCCTTGGCGGGTCGACGGGAACGCTGTCGCGTCCCACTCTTGAAGGCGAAGCTTAAGCGTCCTCCAATTTTTTTGCTTCACTCTCGCCGGTTGTCGGGGCTTCTGCTGAGAAGCGTCTCCCCGCAGGCTGGTTGTACCCGGTTTGGAGGAAAACCGGATATGACGTGGACCAGTGGCGTACTTCCTGCCCCTAGATAGGCCCCTGAACGCCCAGGGAAAGACGCTGCTAGGTGCTGCTGCTAAATCCCTGTGGTTTCTGCTGGCTCACGTAGGTTAATTCGTGTGGTCTTGTTACCCCTCGCTGGATCGTGTTCAGTCATGCTGTCCTTGCGCGGTGTCATTGTGGGCGACAGTCAGGTTAAATTCTTAAATAGCTTGCGCCTGCACCTAATTGAGTCTATTAAAACTTGCACATTCAGTTTTGCTGGCTACAATGCAGTGCGGCTGGCGAGAGCTGTCTCCACGATGCGCTTCGAGGGTGTCGATTTCGCCGGTCTTCATTTTTGGCGGAAACGACCTTGAAAGCAACATGGATCCACAAGAAATATGCGACATCAAGGTAAGTCCACTGAAATCACAAAATTCTAAACATTAAGCGCTGGTAGTCTTATTTTCCTTTAAATTTTAGGCGTTGATTGTTCAACGAGACGTGGTCCCGGTCGTGCTGGTTTTCAAGGTGCTTCCTCGCTGCCTAGAAGATGCTGATGCGGAGCAGAAAATGCAAAAACGTCGCTTGTTCAACCGCAAATTGACGGCTATGATGAAGCGCATGCCGTGTCTGCGGAATTTGAACCCCGAGGTATGGACCCCCTTTTTCCAGCGGCATGCCGTTACATACCGTCCGGAACACGCTTGGCTTATTTTTGACTCGGTAAAAAATGTTTCACTTTTTCCCTCTGGTCGCTGCGGAAGAAATGCAGACCGTTTGTCGTAGTTGTGTCTCCATTACAGGTTGGCATTACTGCGGTGAACAAAGCAAGTGTTGTTGTACCTACTGTGCGTACTTCACCCTTTGTTGGACTGTCGGAAATATTGGTCCCACATTTCAGGGCAACTTCGCTACTCTGTAGCGGTGAAGTGTAATTTCTACAATTGAACATTCCTGAGTAGATATATGTTTCTGAGTCACTTTAAGCACATTTTTTTCGTCCATTTCTTTGTCAAACAACGCGATAGAGCAATCGCGCAGATTGTTTACTTCCCTTTCTACAATGTTTAGTTTATTCTATCGCTTTCCTTCAAAGCACCACAGCGGCAAATGGACTCTTTTGATCGAAATTCCGCGTTTTCATAATAGCTGGATTTTGGTGCGGTTAGGTGTCTCAATTTTTCCTACCTATAGCTACCAAAACAGGTGATCAAATTACTAGCATCGCGAACAAATCGCATTCCTACATATGAGAACTGCTACATATGAGAACTGCTACATATGAGCCCTCAAGAATTTTTAAGAAGCATCTTCTTTCTAAGAACCCTTGTGATATTGGAAAACCCTGATTGAGGATTCTCATACAAAGCATGCTAAGTAAGTATAATGAAAACGTGCACAAACTTAATGTATAATGTACTGGGTACTCTGGCTGCTTCTAATCACATTACAGGTGACCTCGAGTAGGTAGAAATGGTCCTTGATGCTGTATAGTGGGACGTAATATTCTCACTTTTTGCTATTACAGAATCGTCAGCTTTGAGATTTTACGTTATGTGAAAAATACTTCATAAGAAAGCACTTGTAATGTCTCAAACACAAAGCGATCTGTTCTCTGCTTGCGTCTATGAAAGGCTTAAGATGCCCACACTATTCAAAGGTAAAACCATGTACGTAGTTTTTAAAACGAAATCCCCTTTGCCTCTTTCTTGCTCAGTGGGTGGTGGCTGCTGCAGTCTTGCCAATATTGGTTACTGTGTATGGCACTGGATATGTGCTGCTTGGCATGTGTCCAAATAACAACTTGGATTACCGGTTAAGTGCAGCTCAACATGTACCACTGGGTAGACAAGTAGAACAAGAGGCAAGAAATTAAGTATACAACAGGAAATTTAAGAAGTCAGCCACGGAGAATTCGGAAAGCCAGCATCAAAAGCAACCGAGTATGGACAAAAATGAACTAAACGAGACCATGACATGCATTGAGTGTAGAGCTATAGAAGTGGACTAGTGGTTACATATATAATATAATATAATATATATATATATATGTATATATATATATATATAATATATACTAATAATATAATATATAATATAATATAGGCAACAAATTGCAATTCAAAGAGCCAAGGACAACCAGTGCACAGGATAAGTGACAGACTTCCTTTTATTGAAAATGAAATGTGTCATGCCACCAGCAGTGGGTAACAATCTTTCAAGCTTGGGTGGCAGAGGCAAAACTTAGCAAAATGCTACAATCACGCTGTAAAACGGCCTTGGACACACAAAAAAAGACATCATATTTTACAGAATGAAAGGGCAAGACTACATCTAAGAATAGTCTATCGCACCACATACTTGGAATGGTGTAAAAAATGTGAACATGCCCTACCCATAAAGAAAAGGCAACAAACACAGAAAACCCGCCTTAAAATTCAATGTGCTGAGTCTGAAACCAAGAAAAAACAACCCGAAAAAGGTTTCGCTATGTCTTTCAACGATTAAAATGGTCAAACTGTCTCATCACTTCTTAATGAAGCTGCATAGCTGAAAAGGAAGAAAAGCCCAATAGCAGGGCTGCAGAAAATGTCGCCGAATAAATATACTTTGCTTTCCAACGATACCTCTGGTTTAGTTGTGGTCTGTGTATAAACTTTTCTTGTTTAGAATGGTTTAGCGGATAGGGGAAAATGACCATAAGAGCACCAGGTGTATGCGTAGTCTACGCACAAAAAGCCACTGCTTTGTTATTTTTTTCTGTCTACTACTATTCATGAGTAATTAACTGCCTTAATAGCACTGCTAACACCCTACTGCAAAACACATAATTGGGCAAGTTGTGGCATAAAGAAAATTGCAGTTTCACTCATAATGTGAAGCAATGATGCAGTAGCTGGTGAAATATGCAGTGTTTGTTTAAGTGAACACTTGCCAATGCAAGTCGGTAATCTCCTTAAAAAAGTAAAATAAGTAAGAGTCGTATTTGTTGTTGTGCCTCCCAGTGTTGAAGTGGAAAGACTTGGCTTTTCTTCCTCCTCTTTCATATCTGGACTTGGCCACTGATCTACACCAAAACAACCCTTTAGCTTCTTACTGCTGAATTCGTTTTGGTTTTCTCAAATCTGTATTTGGGCTACCGATTGCTAGGTCTCGCGCTTTGCTTGAGGAAAAAAAGACACCAACAGCTGCATCCAGTAAATCTGAGAAGCCAAGCACTAGAAGAATAATAATGAAGCAGATGCACCCAGTCATTGTCATCATATATAAGAAGAACATTTAACATAGGAATGCCTTCACAAGTGGTAAGATGATGTGCAAGAACTTGAAGGTGTGGATGCCAGCTCTATGTACAGTATGCAGACATTAAGTAGGTGTTAGCCAATCATGGCACCTGTTGGCTAGATCACGCTCTCCGGGATCAGTATTCACCACGACTGTACCTTCAGCAAAGTGGCTGAAATGTAGAATTGTGGACTGCCACTCTTTTGATAGTATGCTTGAATCCTCGCAGCAGAATGAGAACTTTATTTGCAATATTCTAGCAAGAAACTTGGGAATTCCAGTGACAACACCAGTAGACATCAGAACAACCAGGGGAGTTAGGCCATAGCAGCTATTGCTGTAAAAAAGAAGACTGGCACAAGCACAAGATTTGAGATGGTCATACTACATGCCTTTGTTCTGGTAGGGGTCCACTACTTTGGTGCTACAGTTAATGATCTCCACTGTAACTAGACATAATAAGAGTTCTTTAATTATACACTCGCGCACCCACCGCCTCTCAGGTCGGCTAAGTGGACATACTATATTGGCTGATAGCCGCCCCCTCCCACTTTAGTACGATTCACCGCGTAACTAAAGTGTACTGCGGCGAAGAAGCCGTACATTTGTATTGAGTGAATAAACAAATGGTTTTTACAACAGTAGAGAAATAAACGCGCACCATGCGTCATTCTACCACATGAAAGAGCGTCGCAAAATACGGTAGCTGATTCACACAGGCCGTGTAGCCCACTTATCAGTCGTAAAGGGTATTATGGGTAATTCAAAATTTCAGACACACATATGTGTGTATGTTTACGTTCGCACTCCTTGCGTAATAAGACTCCGAGAACTTCCATAACAGAAAGTAATTTACAACACACAAACGCAAAGAACACAGATATATGTCTCGTTTCCAACTTGGCCGTCATGCTAATGACATATAGCGGGGAAAAACGTGAACATGCAGTGTGTTTGCGTCGTAAACTTCATACTAGGCAAGGAGCTAGCACACCACAATCCAGCGACAGCCGCTAATGAGACCAAGACGGGAGCACATGTATGTGAACGCGCAAACGGAGCCCCTAAGCCACTCTCCTCCTCCACCACCCCCGCTGCACGGCTGCACTACTCGTTTCAAGCACAGCACACCAAACACACATTCAGCGCTGAGCAGCTGGCGGTCGACGCAGTTGCATTTACATGACTTGCAGTGAGCAGCACATCCCTCGATGTCCGTTGAGGAAAGTCGGACACGGCGATATTACATCGCGGTTCGCAGAACTTCGCTACCGAGGCGCTAGGCCACTTCGATATTTCAACTGTCACCACCGCGTTCTGAAGAAAGCACGGGTTTGCAACCTCCCAGCTGCCTCATCCAGTTTACCAAGGTAACAGTGCATCTGATGCAACAAGCCATGTTGCAGACTCGCATTCTGCATCCTCTCAACTCACGCAAGGATGTGATGAAGGCTTGATGATGCTTGCACAGGTGAACATTTCAATTCACTAATAATAGTCAGCAGTTGCAATTGAACACAAAATTGTATCAGGCCATTTGGTGCATATCAGTTTCTAGTAAGACTGCACAACGCATAATATTTATTTATTCAGTTTACCCTACAGGCTCGGAGGAGCATTGAGTAGGGGGGGTGACAGAAAAATGACAAATAATTAACGCAAAGAAGGGAACTGCATAGTAAGAGAAACAAATACGTTTGTACATCGGAAAAAAAAGAACACTGTTAAACATTGGAAAAATACATACAAATTCAAGGAAATACAATGGAAAACAAAGTCCAAAAACAATACAAAGGCGAATACAATACAAAGTCGTACAAAAAAGTCAAAGGAACATGTGAAGTTCCAAATGTTCACGAAATTTCGCAGGATCTTTTATTGAAACAATATTATTTGGAAGGCTATTCCATAGTGCGATGGCGCGCGGTAATGCAGAGTTATTGAATGACTGTGTGCGGCCAAAAATGCGCCTGAAACTGAGATGATTATGAAGTCGAGTAGATGTGCGAGAAGGAGTTTCAAGCGACAGGCGGCTGGACCATGAGGTATAGTAGTACTTATGAAAGAGGCATAGGAGAGCAACGGAGCGGCGGGAATCCAAGTCCGGCAGGAGAACATCGCGTTTAATTTGGGTAATGCTAGATTGACGACTGTAGTTAGAAGTTATAAAGCGGGCAGCACGATTTTGGATGGATTCCAATTTATCTATTAGGTATTGTTGATGAGGAGACCAGATCGAAGAAGCGTATTCAAGTTTAGGGCGTACAAAAGTTTGGTAGGCCTGTTGACGGATGGTAGATGGCGAGAGGTGCAGATGACGACGTAATAACCCTAACGTTCTGTTAGCTTTAGCGCATATTTTCTCGATGTGAAAGCTCCAGGCTAGGTTAGTAGAAAAATGAACGCCAAGATATTTGTAAGTAGAGTCACGGGGAACTTCCGATTAGCAGATTTTGTAAGGGAAATTAGGATATGATTTCGTACGAGTGAAGGAAAGAACGCAGCACTTAGATGTGTTAAGTGTCATTTGCCAACGGTCGCACCACTGATTAACTAGGTGAAGGTCATTTTGCAAAGTTAGATGATCATTATGACAGTTAATTGTTCTGTAAATGACGCAATCATCCGCAAAGAGTCGTATGCAGGAGGAAATGTTGCTCGGTAAATCATTTATAAAGATTAGGAAAAGAAGAGGGCTTAGCACACTACCCTGGGGTACACCTGATGTTACAACAGACGTGGGGTTATTTATTAGTTATTATTAGTTATTAGTTATTATTAGTTAGTTATTCACAAATACAAACTGGTGCCGATTAGATAAGAAATTGCGAAGCCAAGATAATGTTAATGAGTCAATCTTAAGAGCACTTAATTTAGCTATTAGACGACAGTGAGCCACTCTGTCAAATGCTTTTGCATAGTCGAGAAAGATGCAATCAATCATTTTGCTGTTATTCATGCCATAATGTAAATCTGATGTAAATTCCAAAAGTTGGGTGTCACAAGACAACGCTTTACGGAAACCATGTTGATTTTGAAAGAAAAAGTTATTAGATTCAAGATGGTGGGATAAATGGGAGGCAATGATGTGCTCGAGAAGCTTACAACAAATGCATGTTAGTGAAATGGGGCGGTAGTTACCAGGTGAGTGCCTGTTTCCATCTTTGAATATAGGAATAACTTTGGCTATCTTCCAGTCAGCAGGTAGAAGACCTGTTGATAAAGACTGCTGAAAGATGTAGCACAAAATCTGACTGGATATAGCTGACGTGTTCTTTAGAATTTTAGAATTAATATTGTCAATGCCACATGATGTAGACACCTTTAGATCGCGTATTAGTTTTGAAATGCCTTCAACACTAATATTTATAGGGGACATGAAGCGATAATGAAGGTCGGAGACACAGGGAATGGAAGAGCAGTCTTCATTGGTGAACACAGAGCTAAAGAACGAATTGAAAGTTGAAGCACACTCAGATGCAGGGACAGGAACATTGTCAGCGTCATGTAATGTTACTGTATTACTGCCACGATCAGTAGAGATAGCTTGCCAAAACTTTCTAGGGTTAGTGTGTAGAAGTGAGGACAGATCTTTGGAAAAATACTTCTTTTTGGCTTCACATATTGCTAGGCAGTAAGATTTTAAACAATCCTTATATTTAGACCATGCCGAGGGACACGATAGCTGTTTAGCAGAAGCGTATAACCTTTTCTTTTTATTTCGGAGTGATCTAAGTGATTTATTAAACCATGGGTTACGTTTGTCATTAGATATAGTGAGTAGTGGCACATATTTGTCTACTAGGAGTGAAATAATATTTCTAAATGAATTCCAATTCACTTCAACAGAATTATTTGTAAATGATGGAAGAAACGTTTCCTGAAGGAAAACCTCAAGTTCATTGTTCATTTGTTCGTAATTAGCTTTGTTATAATCCCTTATAATCTTACGTTCAGCACCAGCGAATTTCAGTGGAATATAAATTGAGAATTGCAATAGGTTATGGTCACTAAATCCATCAAGTTGTATGACAGGGCTTATGCTATGTGGCTCTGTTGTGAGAATAAGATCTAATATGTTAGTACCGCGGGTAGGCTCAGAAACAATTTGCGTAAGATTGAACTCTAAACACAGCTCAATAAAATCACCTGAATCAGTGCTCGATGAAGACAAGCGAGACCAATAATATCAGGGAAATTAAAATCCCCAAATAGGTATATTTTATTAGTGGGAAACTGTTCAAGGGCCCTGGTAATACTTTTATGAAGATCAGACACGAACAAGCGGTCAGTGGCAGGTGGGCGATAACACACGCCCATCAGTAACTTCCCGTATAATGTAGGACAAGCCACCCAAACTACCTCAAGAGCAGTGTCAGTATCAACGAGAAAAGAAGGAATAGTTTTATTGACGGCCACCAACACGCCGCCCCCCTTTTTATGTGAACGATCATGGCGATAAATGGCGTACTGATTAGAAGTATGAAATACCTCGGAGTCACCTACATCTGTATTAAGCCAGGTCTCGGTTAACAATACAACATCAGACATGCTATCTTCAAGATATGATGCAAGCATGACACGTTTTGGCAACAGACTGCGGATGTTGGTGAATGATACTGAAAGTGAAGGTGCGCGTGTAGTTGATAGCCGCTGGACTTTAGCACCGCGCACATCGGCAACTAGCTATCGAGCAGGTACTACGGAATCAGAACAACTATCGTAAATATACGTGGTATTATTGATACGAAGTTTGTCAACATTCAATTTGTAGGGACAATTACGTTCTCTGGCGAATTGAAGCAATTTCTTACGTGCCTGTCGAGATTCTGCATGGAGAATCTAATAAATAGTCTAATAAATAAACATAGACTTTCTCTCAATCTTTCGTGCCACGCACAACTATAGAGTATTTATCATTTTTTCGGGCTACACGCAACTATAGAGTTTCTCTCAATCTTTCGTGGCTCGAACAACTATAGAGTCTCTCTCATTCTATAGCACCACGCACAACAATAGAGTTTCTCTAATACTTTTGTGCCACGCACAACTATAGAGTTTCTCTGATTCTATCGTGCCAAGCACAATTATAGAGTTTCATGATTTCATGCCATGCACAACTAAAGACTTTCCCTTAATGTATCGTGCCTCGCGCAACCATAGAGTTTCAATCTTTCGTGCCATAAACAACTATATAGATTCTCTCATTCTTTCGTGCCGCGCACAACTACAGACGTTCTCTCATTCTTTCGTGCCATGCACAACTATAAGGTTTCTCTCGTTATATCGCGCCACGCACAACTATAGAGCTTCTCTCAATCTTTCGTGCCATGCAGAACTATAAAGTTTCCCTGATTCTTTCATGCCACGCACTACTATAGACTTTCTCTCAATCTTTCGTGCCACGCTCAAGTATAGAGTTTTTATCATTCTTTCGTGCTACACGCAACTATAGAGTTTCTCTCATTCTTTCGTGGCTCGCACAACTATAGAGTCTCTCTCATTCTATAGCACCACGCACAACAATAGAGTTTCTCTAATACTTTTGTGCCACGCACTACTATAGAGTTTCTCTCATTCTATCGTGCCGAGCACAATTATAGAGTTTCATGATTTCATGCCATGCAATACTATAGACTTTCCCTTAATGTATCGTGCCTCGCGCAACCATAGAGTTTCAATCTTTCGTGCCATGCACAACTATATAGATTCTCTCATTCTTTCGTGCCGCGCACAACTACAGACGTTCTCTCATTCTTTCGTGCCATGCACAACTATAAGGTTTCTCTCGTTATATCGCGCCACGCACAACTATAGAGCTTCTCTCAATCTTTCGTGCCATGCAGAACTATAAAGTTTCCCTGATTCTTTCATGCCACGCACTACTATAGACTTTCTCTCAATCTTTCGTGCCACGCTCAAGTATAGAGTTTTTATCATTCTTTCGTGCTACACGCAACTATAGAGTTTCTCTCATTCTTTCGTGGCTCGCACAACTATAGAGTCTCTCTCATTCTATAGCACCACGCACAACAATAGAGTTTCTCTAATACTTTTGTGCCACGCACAACTATAGAGTTTCTCTCGTTCTATCGTGCCAAGCACAATTATAGAGCTTCATGATTTCATGCCATGCACAACTACAGACTTTCCCTTAATGTATCGTGCCTCGCGCAACCATAGAGTTTCAATCTTTCGTGCCATGCACAACTATATAGATTCTCTCATTCTTTCGTGCCACGCACAACTACAGACGTTCTCTCATTCTTTCGTGCCATGCACAACTATAAGGTTACTCTCGTTATATCGCGCCACGCACAACTATAGAGCTTCTCTCAATCTTTCGGGCCATGCAGAACTATAAAGTTTCGCTGATTCTTTCATGCCACGCACTACTATAGGCTTTCTCTCAATCTTTTGTGCCACGCACAACTATAGAGTTTTTATCATTCCTTCGTGCTACATGCAACTATAGAGTTTCTCTCATTCTTTCGTTGCTCGCACAACTATAGAGTCTCTCTCATTCTATAGCACCACGTACAACAATAGAGTTTCTCTAATACGTTTGTGCCACGCACAACTATAGAGTTTCTCTCATTCTATCGTGCCGAGCACAATTATAGAGTTTCATGATTTCATGCCATGCACAACTATAGACTTTCCCTTAATGTATCGGGCCTCGCGCAACCATAGAGTTTCAATCTTTCGTGCCAAGCACAAGTATATAGATTCACTCATTCTTTCGTGCCACGCCCAACTATAGACGTTCTCTCATTCTATCGTACCACATACCACTATAGAGTTCCTCTCATTCTATAGCGCCACGCACAACTAAAAAGTTTCTCTGGTGCTTTCGTGCCACGCACAACTATAGAGTTTCTCTCATTATTTCGTGCGACGCACAAGTACAGAGTTTCATACTTTCGTGCCACGCACAACCCTAGAGTTTCATTCTTTCGTGCCACGCACACCTAAACGCATTCTCGCATTCTTTCGTGCTAAACAGAACTAGACTTTCTGTAATTCTATCGTGCCACGCACAGCTATAGAGCTTCTCGCATTCCGCCGTGCCACGCACAACTATAGAGTTTTTCTGATTCTTTCGTGCCACGCGCAACTATAGAGTTTCTCTCTTTCATCCTTGCCACGCACAAATATAGACTTTCTCTCATTCTGTCGTGCCACGCACAAATATACAGTCTCTTCCATTCGTGCGTGCCACGCACAACAATGGAGTTTCTCTGATTCTTTCGTGCCATGCAGAACTAAAAAGTTTCTGTCATTCTAACATGCCACGCACTACTATAGACTTTCTCTCTTTCTTTCATGCCACGCCAACCGTAAGGTTTCCCTCATTCATTCGTGGCAAGCACATCTATAGACGTTCTCCCATTCTGTTGTGCCACGCACAACTGTAGAGTTTCTCTCATTCTTTCGTGCCATGCAGAACTATAGAGTTTCTCATTCTCTCATGCAACGCACTACTATAGACTTTCTCTCATTCTTTCGTGCCACGCCAACTATAGAGTTTCTCTCATTCATTCTTGCCACGCACAATTATAGACTTTCTCTCATTCTATCGTGTCATGCGCCACTATAGAGTTTTTAACATTCTTTCGTGCCACGCACAAATATAAAGTTTCTCTCATTCTTTTCTGCCACGCACAACTCTAGAATCTTTCTCATTCTTTCGTGCCACGCACAACTATAGAGTTTCTATCATTCTTTCGTGCCACGCACAAATATCGAGTTTCTCACATTCTTTCGTGCCACGCATATTTATTGAGATTCTCTCAATGTATAGCGCCACGCACAAATATAGAGTTTCTCTAATACTTTTGTGTCATGCACTACAATAGAGTTTCTCTCATTCTATCGTGCCAAGCACAACTATAGAGTTTCTCGCATTCTTCTGTGCCACGTAGACGTATGGAGGCTCACTCATTCTTCCATGCGACGCACAAATATAGAGTTTCATTCTTTCGTGCCATGCACAACTATAGAGTTTCTCTCATTCTTTCGTGCCACGCACAACTATAGAGTTTCATTCTTTCGTGCCACTCACAACTATAGAGTTTCTCTCATTCTTTCGTCCGATGCACAACTATAGAGTTTCTCTCATTCTTTCGTGCCACGCAGAACTATAAAGTTTCTCTCAATAATCTGTGCCACGCACAACTATAGACGTTCTCTCATTATTTCGTGCCACGCACAACTCTAGAGTTTCTTTCATTCTTTCGTGCCACTGACAACTATACACTTTGTGTCATTCTTTCGTGCCACGCACAAATATAGTTTCCCTCATTCTTTCCTGCCACACACAACTATAGAGTTCGTCTCATTCTTTCGTGCCCCATACCACTATGTGATTTTGGCAAGATTTTCGCCTCCAATCTCCATCATGTTGTGACCAACGCACGTCTGAAGGGAAGAGGATCACATCGATATCGGACTTTCTCCGGTGGGTGGCCTCTTCCATTTTATGAACGTTTTTGTGGTCGGCCTACGTCGCCGCCTTTCTGGCCCTAACGACAAGCCTAGCCCGGCGTAGCGCCCATTAGCGTCACCAAGTGTAGCTGGAGCAAGAATTCTGAGATCTCAGTAACTATGCAGATGACGGTTGAAGGGGAGGATCTTCCTCCTGAAGAATTTTCAGCTGAATTTGGATGGCAGTCGGCAGTTTCGAAGCGTGTGTCCGCCAAGGCGGACTCTGCCAACCGGCCTAGCGGCGGCATAGGGGGAATAGGCGTAACGCTGGCGCCTCATTCAGAACTCAGGAAAATGGAGATAAGCTCAAGAGCAAAATCATCAGGGCGTCCCGGATGCATCCCATGCCCAAGGAACATGCCAAAAGTATCATACTGCCCCGCGGAGGGCTGTATATTGCCAAGACAGGACCGACAGTGATCGGCAAGGCGATCGTGGAAGCGGCGGGTCTTACCCCTGCGCAGATAAGCTCGGACATCATTTGTCCTAACATAGTACAAAACATTGTGGTGGCCAGTACGCCCAACCGAGACAGCGCTTCAAAATACACAAGAATCAGGGCAATTCATGTGGCTGGAAGAATGTTTGAAGTCAGTTCATACGAGGCCGCCCGCTACACCACGTGTAAAGGGGTAATCAGACACATCGACCTCAACGACAGTCCAACGGACCTGGAACGTAACATCGTCGACGAGAGAAACCCGCTGGCCTTGGCGGTCAAGAGAATAAGAACACAGGCACAATCATCACTGCTTTCGATGGACTCAAGGTTCCCAACTTCGTACGCTATGGCCCAGTCCTTGTGAAGTGCTTTCTTTATCGCAAGCAACTTGATATTTGCTACGCGTGCGGCAAACTCGGCCATCGTGCCGACGTTTGCCCGACTCCCGAAGAGTCCACCTGCAGAGGATGTGGGGCAGTCAACCCGGACGATCAACACAAGTGCACGCCAAAGTGTGGGTTGTGCGGGGGCCCACACCCTACGGCGGACAAAACGTGCAAGGAGAGATTCCAGATTCCGTACATCGTCAGAAGTAGGCGATGGGAGAGTGCGACGGCGGAAGCTTCAACAAGTGGGGCTTCGTCAACACCCTATAGCAGCGACATCAAGAATCACTTCGAGCAACTTCCACCGCAAGAGCCTAGGGGGCGCTCCCGATCCAGGGTACGCTCTGGCTCCAGAGGGAGCCCACGGAGTCGCTCTGGATCCAGAGGGCGCTCTTGTTCCAGAACCAGGACCAGATCACGCTCCAGGAGTCGCTCCGGATTCCGGCGCCGAGGCAGTCAAGTCCGGTTCAGGTCCTGCTCGAGGTCCTGCTCCAGGGATCGCCGACCCGAGTGCTACCCAACGTGGGCCGACCAAGTTCGAGGAGCGCCGGAAAAGGTAACGCGGGGCCCACCGCCAGAGCATGATAGAGGTAACAACAGACTAGCACAACTTGAGCGCGAAAACGAGATGATGAAGAACACGATAGCTCGACTGATGACAGAAATTGCCGAAATTAAGAAGGGCAGTCAGCCCGTCATGGCTGACAAGCAGCCAGCCACTCCCCAGCCAATGGAAGTCCCCATGGTTGAGAAGAGCGATACGGATAAGCAACCGGCAGCTCCTCAGCCAATGGAAGTCCCCATGGTTGAAATGATCGATACAGAGAGGCCCGCTAATAAGAGGACAATCGCTAACGAGCAAGAAAGAGCACCAGGCAGGGTGAAGTCGGAGATTCGTGAGTTGCTCTCCGCTCTAAGTGACAGCATAAAGCAGATAAATGAGAAGTTCTCGCTCTTCCACAGCAACATGGCGTCCATGGAGGAGCGCACTAATCAGCGGATCAGCAAAATTGAATCCTTCTTAGAAAACGCTGTAACACCTGTGCTGGTACCTAAAGCTCCTACACTCCCAGCAACAGCATCGACTAGTAACAGCTCGGGGGCGGAAGGCCCTCCAAAGGTTAGCACAGCACCTCAAGAGCAATACGATGGCCACTCAAACTAGCCCATTCAGAATGCGGCAATGGAAGTGCAGGGGTTTCCTTCCCAAGAGGGCTCCCCTGCAACAATATATTCGCTCACACGCAGAGAAGCCAAATGTTATCGTTTTACAAGAAACATTAACATCTAACGTCACGCTGTCTGGCTACAAGCCCGTAGCAAAACATTAAGGACGGGGGATCGCCGTACTGATTAGCAACAAGCTGACCCACATCACTCACGACCTTAACATGACCGCAAGTAAAGTCGAATACATGATGATAGAGATAATTCCTAGCCCAACTAACCGCGAAAGTATATTCATCCTGAATGTCTACAGTAGTCCCAAAGCTCCAAGACAACGCTTCAAAGCCCTAATCACCAAATCCATGCAACTAGCGCGCGACTCCTCTTTGATCATAGCTGCTGATTTCAACGCGCCGTACCACACCTGGGGCTACCCATATAACACTAACAAGGGGGAGGAACTCTGGCCTGAGGCTACAAACCTAAACTTGATGCTAGTCACGGACCCAGCGTTCCCCACCAGATGCGGAACATCGTCGAGCCGTGACACGACACCGGATCTCACCTTTGTCAGGAGTAATGCAGTCGTCAAGTGGACGAACCTCGGGGTAGACTTTGGTAGTGACCATTATATCTTGGCCACGCACCTCCAAGTCGAGCAGAAGAGACAGCGTATGTTCCAGTACACAGACTGGGACAAATTTCGCAAAATTAGGGAAGAGCGAACGGAGAGTGTGGAGAAGCCTAGCCTCGAACAATGGGTTGTGCAGGTTAGACAAGACATGAAAGCTACTACCAAAGAGGTTTGTACCGATCTTCCAGTGGAAAAGATGAACAGCCGTCTGGCTCACCTGTTGGAGGCCAAGCAGTCGGTCCTCGCCAGGTGGAAAGGACAAAGGCTCAACCGCAGGCTAAGAAAAAAGACATCGGGTATCAACAGAACTATAGAGGAACACTGAAGAGCTCTCTCTAAACAACAATGGGATGAGGTGTGTAACTCGATCGAGGGGCAGCTGTGCAACGGGGGCACCTGGAACCTCCTTAAGCATCTCCTCGACGAGACAAACACTAAAACCAACCAACGCAACACACTGGCGCGCACATTACACACAGCAAAGCGAGAATATTCGAGCAATGAAATTTTATCTAAACTAGTGAAGTACCTGTCAGTCGAACTAGGGTGGTTGCTTAGGCTAGTTGGTAATTCATGATCAAAAATAACGTACAGCGCAAAGGACAAGGACAGCGATAGACGACATACACAGCGCTGACTTCCAACAATATTTTATTGCGTTGCCACATCGTGTGTATATATACAAGAAGAGGCATGCGCAGAAAATGTACGATATTCTGCGCATGCCTCTTCTTGTATATATACACACGATGTGGCAACGCAATAAAATCTTGTTGGAAGTCAGCGCTGTGTATGTCGTCTATCGCTGTCCTTGTCCTTTGCGCTGTACGTTATTTTTGTACCTGTCAGTCGCATCGGGCCCTACACCACCTTGCCCTGACTACGAAGGCTCCGACAACCCTGAGCTCGACGCAGAATTCGGGATTGAGGAGATCAGGCAGGCGCTCCATGCCCTCAACGGCAGATCAGCTCCTAGTCCGGACAAGATCACAAACAAAGCTCTACGGAACCTGGATGAGAAGTCCATCGAATACCTAACGGACATCATTAACCAAACATGGAGCAGCGGTAAAGTCCCGGAAATGTGGAAATCGGCCAACACCATTCTCATCCCCAAGCCAGGCAAGCCGCCCAGCCTCGATAACCTCCGCCCAATTTCGCTCACATCGTGCGTGGGGAAGGTTGCTGAGCACGCAATACTAAACAGGCTTTCACGCTACCTGGAGGACCACGACATTTACCCACAGAACATGATCGGTTTCAGGGTCGAACTCTCGACGCAGGACGCGATGAAGCTCATCAAGCATCACATGATTGACTGTAATACGCGGGACACGAGAGCCATACTAGGTCTAGATCTGGAAAAGGCCTTTGATAACGTTCTTCACTCGTTCGTTTTCAACACAATCTCGAGTCTTACTTGGGGAAGCACTTTCATTCCTACACGAGATCTTTCCTGTCGAACAGAGAAGCCACCCTTAAGATCGGGGACCTGACTTCAGACATGGTCAAGCTGGGGTCTAAGGGGACGCCACAAGGGGCAGTCATATTCCCAACCCTCTTTAACCTCGTCATGATTGGACTATCCAGGAAACTCTCTGCTATCGACGCTATCAGTCATACCATATACGCAGACGACGTTACCATCTGGTGTACGGGAGGTAGTGACGGACAGGTAGAGACGGCGCTGCAAGAGGCGATTGATGCTACCGAGAGATACCTTGAGTCCACGGGCCTTCGGTGCTCACCGCACAAGTCGGAACTGCTACTTTATCGACCCAAGCGCAGAGGCCCGAAACCAAAGGGGTGGAAACCACTCGCCGAATGCGACATAAAACTGCGCACAAACGACGGAGGATATATTCCGAGGGTGGATGCTACCCGGATTCTCGGCATGATGGTAGAGTCGAATGGTTCAAACAACCAGACAGTGCTGCGACGCACTAAGAAGACGGACAATGCCATCAGACTAATCAGAAGAGTGGCCAACCGGCAGCAAGGCCTCGGAGAAGATAACCTCGTGAGATTGGTACATGCGTTCATAATGTGTCATTTCACTTACGTCGCGGCTATGCACAACTGGCAAAGATCGGAGTGGAATAAGCTCAACGCATTAATCAGGAAGGCAATCAAGAGAGCTCTCGCCCTCCCCATATACACTCACACGGAACGCTTACTTCAACTTGGCATGCATAACACGCTAGAGGAAATAGCGGAAGCACAGGAGAGGGCCCAGTTCGTCAGGTTATCTACCACACAAGCTGGAAGACACATCTTACAGGAGCTGGGGGTTCCCCCCACAGTAATCAAAAAAAAGTTCTGTAGCATCCCTCGAGAGCAGCGGGACCGCATCATTGTCGCCCCGATCCCATGAAAGGTCCATTCAGAGCACAACGTGGGAAGACCTCGGGCGCGCGCGAAGGCTCTCCTGGAAAAGGCTCGTGAACGGACTTCGGAGAACAGCTTCGTAGACGGAGCGCGCTACGTTGACTGACAGGCCTTCGCTGTAGTTAGCGTAGATCATGAAAGGCAAATAACAAACGCAATCACGATTCGGACGACATCCTCTGAGATCGCAGAGCAGGCTGCTATAGCGATGGCCTTACTGGACGACAATAGGACATCAATCTACAGTGACTCCATATCAGCTGATAGGGCATTTGCCAAAGGAACCATATCTGAGCTTGCCCTAAGGGTACTAGGAAGCAAGGAGATCAAGCCACACACATTGATCTGGTATCCAGCCCACATGGGACAGACCGAGGGTGCCCTGCCCAACCTCAACGAGTCTGCAAACGGAGCTGCGCGAGGGGTCATCAACCGCGTAGCTACCGGGCAGCGTGACGCTGGGGGTACTGACAATCGGGGCTCTCCTTCTTCCTACACCGAAATTATTAAGCGCTTTTATTTGGCTCGGAGGATCTACCCCCTCCCACATTGCAAACTCAATACACCTCAAGCTTTGACACTAAGGCTTCTACAGACGGGGGCTTACCCAAACCCCCTACTTCTTCACAAAGTGTACCCCGAAATTCAGAGAACAAACGCATGTGCACTATGCAATGATTTAGCGAAATTACCTCACATGCTCTGGCGATGTCCCGCGTTACACAGCGATAAAAACAACACTTCTTCACGTTGGGATGCGGTCCTACACAGCCGCAACCTCGAAGAGCAGTTATGGGCTGTCCAACGGGCCCGCGACGCGGCGGAGAGACTCGGCCTCTCTGTCCCGACGTGGGAGCGGCCCGCTGCGCGATAGTGTGTGCCCTAAAGGACCCTAATAAAGTTTTTCATCCATCCATCCATCCACATCACTATACAGTTTCTCTCATTCTATAGCGCCATGCACAACTATAAAATTTCTCTCACTCTTTCGTGCCACGCACAACTAAAGTTTCATTCTTTCGTGCCACGTATAACTATAGTTTCGCTCATTCCTTCATGCCACGCACAGTATTGAGTTTCATTCTTTCGTGCCACGCACAACTATAGAGCTTCTCTCAATCTTTCGTGCCATGCAGAACTATAAAGTTTCCCTCATTCTTTCTTGCCATGCACTACTATAGACATTCATTCTTTCGTGCCACGAAGAACTATAGAGTTTCTATCATTCTTTCGTGCTACATGCAACTATAGAGTTTCTGTCATTCTTTCGTGCCTCGCACAACTATAGAATCTTTCTCATTCTATAGCAGCACGCACAACTATAGAGTTTCTCTAATACTTTTGTGCCACGCACTAGTATAGAGTTTCTCTCATTATTTCGTGCCATGCACAAGTATAGTGTCATACTTTCGTGCCACGCACAACCCTGGAGTTTCATTCTTTTGTGCCACGCACACCTAAACGCATTCTCTCATTCGTTCGTGCTAAACACAACTACAGACTTTCTGTAATTCTATCGTGCCACGCACAGCTATAGAGTTTCTCGCATTCCTCCGTGCCACGCACAACTATAGAGTTTTACTGATTCTTTCGTGCCACGCACAACTATAGAGTTTCTCTCATTCATTCGTGCCACGCACAAATATAGAGTTTCTTCCATTCTTGCGTGCCACGCACAACGGAGTTTTTCTCACTCTTTCGTGCCATGCAGAACTAAAAAGTTTCTGTCATTCTGTCATGGCACGCACTACTATAGACTTTTTCTTTCGTGCCACGCCAACCATAAGGTTTCCCTCATACATTCGTGGCAAGCACATCTATAGACTTTCTACCATTCTGTCGTGCCACGCACAATTATAGAGTTTCTCTCATTCTTGAGTGCCACGCAGAACAATGGAGTTTCTCTCATTCTTTCGTGCCATGCAGAACTATAGAGTTGCAAATTCTTTCATGCAACGCACTACTATAGACATTCTCTCATTCTTTCGTGCCACGCAACTATAGAGTTTCTCCCATTCATTTTTGCCGCGCACAATTATAGACTTTCTCTCATTCTATCGTGTCATGCGCCACTATAGAGTTTTTAACAATCTTTCATGCCACGCACTACTATTGAGTTTCTCTCATTCAGTCGTGCCACGCACAAATATAGAGTTTCTCTCATTCTTTTGTGCCACGCACAGTTCTAGAGTCTTTGTCATTCTTTCGAGCCACGCACAACCATAGAGTTTCTCTAACACTTCTGTGCCACGCACTACTATAGAGTTTCTCTCATTCTATCGTGCCAAGCACAACTATAGAATTTCTCGCATTCTTCCGTGCCACGCACAAGTATAGAGTTTCTCTGATTCTTTCGTGCCACGAACAAATATAAAGTTTCACTCATTCTTTCTTGCCACGCACAACTATAGAGTTTAATGCTTTCGTGTCATGCACAACTACTGACGTTCCCTCAATGTATCATGCCTTGCACAACCATAGAGTTTCATTCTTTCATGCCACGCACAACTATAGAGTTTCTCTCATTATTTCGTGCCCCGAACAAATAAAGTTTCATTCTTTCGTGCCACGTACAACTATAGAGCTTCACTCATTCTTTCATGCCATGCACAACTATAGAGCTTCTCTCATTCTTTCGTGCCATGCACAACTATAGATGTGCCCTCAATGTATCGTGCCTTGCGCAACCATAGTTTCATTCTCTCGTGCCACGCATAACTTTAGAGTTTCTGTCATTCCTTCGTGCCACGCACAACTATAGAGATTCTCTCATTCTTTCATGCCGCGCACAACTATAGAGTTTCTCTCATTTTTTCGTGCCCAGAACAAATAAAGTTTCATTTTTTTTTGTGCCACGTACAACTAGAGAGTTTCACTGATTCTTCCGTGCCACGCACAAATAAAGAGTTTTATTCTTTCGTGCCACGCACAACTATAGAGTTTCATGCTTTCATGCTATGCACAAACATAGAATTTCCCTCAAATATAGGATTTCTCTCTATAGTTGTGCGTGGCGCTATAGAATGAGAGAAACTCTATAGATATGCGTGACACGAAAGAATGAGAGAAACTCCGTAGTTGTGCGTGGCACGAAAGAATGAGGAAGGCTCTAGAGTTGTGCGTGGCACAAAACAATGAGAGAAACTCTGTATTTGTGCATGGCACGACTGAATGAGAGAAACTGCGAAAGTGCTTATAACATCTACAGGTGTGACCGCGATATCCGGTCAGGAGGGGGCGTTTTGGTTGCCATCAAAGATACCCTAAATTCATCTGTTATTGACACTACATCACCCCTAGAATTAGTCTGTGTGCGCGTGAGCATTTCAGAGCGTCCCTTTATATTCTGTGCATGTTATAGTCCACCAACTTTGTCCTCTACATTTTCTGCAGATTTCCATGATGTCCTTAACAAATTGATTGTTAGGTTTCCCAAATCTCCGCTATTTATTTTGGGGGACTTTAATTTTCCAGATATAATATGGGAGACTGACTGTGTTAATTTTAAACGTACTTCAGCCGAGTGCATTGAATTCCTAAATTTGTGCTTTCACTTCAACTTAACACAGCTGGTCCACAAACCAACCCGAGTCACTCCAACATCTAAAACACTTGACCTAGTGCTGTCTACTACTCCCGACCTAGTTTCCTCCTTAACTTATCTTCCTGGGATAAGTGATCATTCATTGCTGCAGTTTATTTAAAAACACGCTTTTTTTACACAAAGAAGGTTAAGAGAATTTGCGATTATTCCAAAGCTGATATTCCCGCAATTACGCAAGAAATGGAGCATTTTATGGATGCAGTGAAACCCGATTTCGACCAACGAACACTTGAAGAAAACTGGTCCCTTTATAAATGCAAACTGTTATTCCTAATTCGAAAATATGTTCCGCAACGAAAAGTACACTGCTATCCTCAGTCACCTTGGTTTACGGCCGCCTTGCGCCGTCTTCGGAACAAGTAAAAACGGCTATTTCGTTCCGCAAAAAACTCTAACAACCCGATTCGTTCGTCCGAATATCACCGCATCATTGATGAATGTTGTAACGCCATTTCCCAAGCTAAGCAAACCTTTTTAAACATTACATTACCATCATGCTTACATGTCAACCCACGTAAATTCTGGAATGTTGTTCGTGGTAATACACCAGCCGCAATACAATTGCCCCAGTCTAACACCCCTGTTCAAAGTGATCAGTGTTGCACAGTTTTTAACAATATCTTTGCTTCCTTTTTTCATGATGCTGCACCTATGCTTTTGCCACCTTCAACGACAGTTTATGATACCCCAATGGATTCAATTCTTATAGACTGGGTAGGCATTAGACAACTAATCGATAATTTGAAGATATCTTCGTCGGCGGGTTCAGATGAAATTAATTCGAAAATACTAAAGTGTACTGAACTGTATTCATCAATTATTCTTTCTAGGATATTCCAACAATCATTACACTGCTCATCACTACCAAGCGACTGGAAGGTGGGGAAGGTGGTTCCTGGTCACAAATCAGGTAACACACATTGTCCCGAAAACTACCGTCCCATATCACTAACCAGCATTCCCTGTAAGATTCTGGAGCACATAGTTGATTTTCTTGAGACGAACTCTTTCTTTAACAACAGTCAGCATGGCTTTAGGAAATCCTTCTCCTGCGAAACGCAACTAGCTTTCTTTCTAACGACCTCTTTCCTAACAGCGACTTAGGATTTGACATCGATTGCATCTTTATCGATTTTGCTAAAGCCTTCGATACCGTATCCCATCACCTACTAATCTATAAACTTAGTCTTCTTAACATTGACCCGCTAGTACTGGACTCGATTAAAAACTTTCTTGCTGATAGAACACAATACGTAATCGCTAACAATTCGTCGTCTGCGCCCCTCGCGGTAACGTCAGGGTTCTCGGTCCTCTACTTTTTCTAATCTATAATAATGATCTTGCTTCCTGCTAGAAATTTTCAACTATTAGACTTTTTGCTGATGACTGCGTTATATATCATAAAATTACTGACCTCAATGATTCTCGTAAACTCCAAGACGACATTAATAACGTTCTGTTATGGTGTAACAAGTGGTCTATGAAGCTTAACCTAAGCAAACATAAATGCATGCGGGTATCAATGCGTACTAATACTACTAATCTGCAGGGGCGTAGCCAGGGGGGGGGGGCTTATGGGGCTTCAGCCCCCCCCCGCCCGAAATTTTTTCGTGCTGTCCATGCACCGCGGAAGTCGCGGAGTAGTGCGGACGTGCCCACATCGGCTCCCTTTTTCCAAGGTTTTCGGCTGTTTTGCGAAGCCGACCCACGGAAACTATACCTTTTATGGCAAGTTCCGAGGATTCCGCAGACAGTGGACTCTTATCGGTGGGTGGACTTTTCACCATTTTGTGACTCCACGAATCTCCGACCACGCCGCGAGAGCGCAAGCCTAACGGGCTACGCCTACTTAGGCGCGGCAGCGCGAGAAGGCGTAGGCCTAACCCCCCGCCGGCGCGGGCGACCGGCGTTCCAAGCGAACTACTGACCAACAGAAACCATGCCCGGGGCCATAATCGTCGAGGGGATGGAAATCAACCCGGAGGAGCTCGATGAAGCGGGATGGACGACCGCCCTCAGCAGCAAACGAAAACAACCAACGAGTACGCCGTCATATGGCGGGCAACGTGTCACTAAGAATATGCCGGCTGGCAGCCGCACGGCCAGCTCGCCGGCCAAAAGGTTCATGAAGCAGGTAACGGCAGCCTCGAGGCTACCGAAATTACCCAAGGACCAAATCAAGATCATCGTGCGCCCCAAAGGAGGCGTTGACGTTTCCAAAACGGATATCATACTCCTCGCCCAAGCACTGGCCATGGCGGCGGCCTTGACGGAACAGCAGACTGCCGAGGACACCGTGTGCCCAAACAAGATGCAGAACATTTTGGTTATCTCTACCCCTCACGATCAAAACGCGAGGGCGTATGCTAGAATCAGCAAGATACATACCAAGCTCGGCGCCTTTGAGGTGTCAGCCTACATTTCTGCCCCTGATGACACGTGCAAAGGTGTAATAAGAAACATCGACCCTTCATTTGACGAAGGAGCCCTTAGGAGGATGATTCTGAACCCAAGAAACCCTACGGCATTGGAAGTCAGAAGAATTAAAAACACACAAGTAGTTGTGATACTGTTCGACGGCATGCGAGTGCCCAACACGGTCATGTGTGGAGCCGCCCTCGTTCCATGCTTTCTGTACAAACGGCAGATGGATGTATGCTACGCGTGTGGCCACGTGGGTCACCGAGCCGACGTGTGCCCCAGTAGCGAAGAGGAAAAGAAGAAATGCCACGGCTGTGGGAAAATGAAGTCATCAGAGTCACAAGAGGAGGAACACCAATGCACACCCAAATGTGAAGCATGCGGCGGCCCCCATATCACCGGGGTAGAACATGCAAACAACGCTACCAGATCCCATACATCGTTAGGCGTCGGCGTCGAAGGCGACGACAAATGTTGCGAAAAGCACAGATCGCCAGCGGCGATGACATCAGCATCTCCTGCGCACAGAGCTCGGCGACACCTGCGGCAGCATATGGTGGCTCCAACCTGCAATCCCGCTCACAATCGAGGGGGCGCTCTCGCTCCAGGAGGCGAACCGGCTCAGGGAAAGGCGGGAATTCCAGCGCATCCAGGTAGAGATCCCGGTCCCGGTCTCGCTCCCAGCCCGCGAAACGGGCCACGTGGGCCGACAAAGTCAAGGGCTCCGGCACAGCACCGTCGATGGGAAAGAAGACTACGACGGCCAAAAGAGCAAGCAGTGAGGCACAGTCAGAGCAAGTGAATGATCCCCGAATCCAATCACTCGAGGCGGAAAATCAACAGCTCAGGCGCGAACTTGCAGAGCTTAAAGAAGCCTTAAATAGCATTAGAGGGCAAATCTCTAACCACGATGAGGATAAAATTAAACATCTATGCCCACTTGCTGGTAAATTCAAGCGTAAAGCTCCCAACCCAGAACCGGTCAGCGAGTCAGAAGAGGAGGATGAGATGGCTGAGCCGAGCGAAGCCATAGCTACCGCCGCCGATCCTCCTGCCAAAATAAACAGCAGAGGCAAGCTAGCTGCCATAGAAAAGACCCTAGGACGCATGATGGAAATGCTGTCCGGGATGGAAACGAGATTAACTCAACTAGAGAGACCCAAGGTCCAAGCCAAAGGCAGGTTTACGGTGTCGACAGTGCAGAATCAGGCAAACCCGAATCCCGAAAGTGGGGCTAAAGGGCTAATTCATCATACTCAGTAGGCAAAATGGCGAACGCAAACAGCACGAATCTGAAAATCTGGCAGTGGAACTGCGCAAGTTTCCAGAGGCGCAAGGCCCCACTAGGACAGTTTATCAGTTCTATTGCGGACAAGCCGCAAGTTATATTGTTACAAGAAACGCTATGTACAGCTGAAATTTCGCTCTCGGGGTACCGCACGGTAGCATACAGGAGAGAAAAGGGCAGAGGTATCGCTACCCTAATCAGAAAAAACATCTCGTTCGTTGAGCACGAGGTCCGCGCGTACAAAGCGGGCCTCGAGGCCCAATTAATAGAGATCGTACCCAACAGAACAATTAATTCTAAAATTTTCGTTCTCAACGTGTACAGCGCACCATCGGACAGGAAAAGAGACTTTAAAGCATTACTAGGCACCACGTCTAGAGCGGCGAGAAGCGCGCTTCTCGTTGTCGCGGGTGACTTTAATGCACCCAATACGGAATGGGGGTACGGTTACAACAGTGCAAAAGGGCCGAACTTGGCCTTCAACGCTGCAGAGCTCGGCTTAATGCTCGTCACAGACCCAACGCTCCCCACCAGGTCCGGTAATTCGGTCAGTCGAGATACGACTCCCGATCTCACCTTCCTCCGAGGTATCGAGGGCACGTGGGACAACCTCCAGGAGGGGCTAGGCAGTGACCATTACATACTTGAAATTATGTTGCGTGTCAAACCCAGACCACCCGCGAGATATGAGTATGTGGACTGGGACCTGTTTCGAAAAATCAGAAATGAAACAGTCCCGCCAGACGAAATGTATGCAGATCTGCTAGATAATCTGAACAAGGCGGTTAAAGGAGCAACCAAAGAAATCATTACGGATGTTGAAGTTCCTAAAATGGACTCGAGACTTGCTCACCTTCTGGAGGCTAAACACGCCCTCTCAGCCAGGTGGAAGACCCAAAAGCTTAATCGTAGACTCAGATCGAAAATCGCGCTTCTTAACAAGGAGATTGAAACCTATTCGGCCCAGCTCGCCCGGCAGCAATGGGATGAGACGTGTACCGAAACGGACGGGCGTATGCGAAGAGGTAGCAAATGGAGCTTACTTAAAAGTCTCCTCAACGATAAACAGTCTAAGGACACCCTTAGCCTTGCAACGGATAGGCTCATTAAAAAGCAAACCGCAATCGGTCTCACCGACAGGGAATTAGCCAACAACTTAGCACGTACTTATCTCCCCCTCGCCGAAGACGCGGATCGCCCGGTAGAGCGTGTGAACTACATGGGATTCTCAGCACCTGATCTAGATGAACCTTTCACCGTGTCAGAGATCAGACACGTTCTCTTCAATCTAAATGGCAGATCAGCCCCGGGACCTGATGGAATCACGAACAAACTCCTCAGGAACCTAGACGATAGGGCAATCGATATAGTCACGGCCAAAATAAATGAGGTATGGAAAAGTGGACAGGTCCCGATAGACTGGCGTACCGCAAAAGTGGTACTCATACCCAAACCAGGAAAACCTCCACATATAAATAATCTGCGGCCTATTTCCCTTACATCATGCATCGCCAAGGTTGCGGAGCACGCGATACATAACCGGATCACTGAACATATTGAAAACAAGGAGCTATTTAGACACAACCTAATCGGCTTTAGACAGGCGTTGTCCACGCAGGACGCTATGCTTTTGCTTAAGAAAGCAATCTTTAATAACCCTACTCGCGACGTGAGAGGGATCCTCGCACTGGACCTCTCCAAGGCCTTCGACAGGGTCGCGCATAAACACATCCTGACAGAGATTTCGTCTCTCAACCTGGGCCAGCGGTTTCATGATTACACCAGATCCTTCCTCGCTGATCGCAAGGCACACCTTAGACTAGGCATGGTCACGGGAGGACCCTACAAACTAGGCACCTGCGGCACCCCGCAGGGCTCAGTCCTCTCCCCACTCTTATTTAATATAGCCATGCACAAACTCTCCACTCGCCTCGCTGCAATTCCGAACGTGGGTCACGCCATTTATGCGGACGATATTACGATCTGGGTGCCGGGCGGATCGGTAGCCATGCTCGAACACTCGTTGCAAAGCGCGTTGGATGCTACCGAAGATTTTCTTTCAAACACGGGCCTTGAACTCTCCCCCGCTAAATCAGAGCTACTGTTATACCGCCAGTCCAGACAGGGGGTCAGAAATCTTGCGCCTCTGGAAACTCTGCCGGTAGAAATTCGAGCTAAAAATGGGCATCCCATACCGAGGAAGGACTCGGTCAAGATACTAGGTCTCCTCATTGATGCCAAGGGCTGTAACTCGACGGCCGTCAACAGGCTCACTGGACAGGCAAGTAATGTCCTAAGACTTGTAGCCCGCGTCTCAAATCGTAGAGGCGGTCTTAAAGAGGATAATTTGCTCAGAGCTTATCAGGCATTCTTCCTGAGTCATGTCACCTACATCGCGCCGTACCTTAATTGGGGTAAAGCGGAAAAGGCCAAGCTCGACTCCCTAATCCGAACCGGCCTCAAGCGCGTGCTCGGCCTTCCGCAGTCCACAAGCACTGAGAAGCTGCTGGAGCTAGGACTCCATAACACCATCGATGAGCTAATAGAAGCTCACACAGCGGCTCAGATAATGAGACTTTCATCCACTAAGCCAGGAATTAAGATTTTAGAAGAAGCAGGGATCCAACCCAGACATGAACCGGCGACCAAAGTTAGCTTGACCCGGGAAACCAGAGCTCACATCATGGTTGACCCCGTCCCGCGAAACATCCACCCAGTGCATAACCAAGGAAGAAGGTTCGCGAGAGCCCAGTCCATCCTTAAAAAGATCAATCAGCAGAAGCTAGATGCCCTCTTTGTCGATGCTGCCAGATATGACAGTGGGGATAAGTTCGCTGTCTCGGTGGTAGACGCGGGGGGCAACCTGTTCAATGCAGCCTCTGTTTATACTAAGTTTGCCCATGTGGCGGAAGAAGCGGTGATCGCTCTGGCTTTTCACAGCTCAAAAGTTCCCGCTATCATCTTCTCGGACTCGCGCACCGCGGTTAGATCCTTCTCATCCGCCCTCATATCTGAACAGGCGTACAGTATTGTGATCAAATGACTACAAAGGACTAGGGAAAGTACCGAAGGAGGATACCAAATCTCGTGGTTTCCAGCCCATCTAGATAGCTCAATTAACCCGCTTGGATGTAATCCTAACGAGCAGGCCCACCGGAGAGCGCGCGATTTCACGCACCGCGCTGTCGCGGGTAGCCAGGCTTGGAAGGAGATCAACATCCACAAAGATTCATTATGTACATTCCACGAAATTGTTTCTCATTATCGACTAGGCAGGAGGACATTTCCACCCCCTCACCCCAAATTGAACAAACCTCAGGCTACCACACTAAGACTCCTGCAAACCCGTACATATCCCACTCCTCGGTCTCTTCACAGGATAGATCCTGAACACTCACAGTCGTGCCCCAAATGTGGTCATGACTCATGCTCCTTTGACCACATGCTCTGGCTGTGCCCAGCCCTTAACGCCTCTCCACCCATCATGAAAGAACAATGGCAGGACTCTCTCAAGAGCAGCAATCTCCACATTCAACTCCAGGCTGTCCAGAGGGCCCACGACATTGCCGCGGGACTTGATCTCCCGGTTCCATCGTGGGCGGAGCCACCGACTTGATCTTCGGGAGCCTTCGGTTTGGCTCCCCGAGGTCTCAGTCCCTCAGGACTCAAATAAAGTTCTTGTCATGTCATGTCATGTCCATGCACCGCCGACCAAAGCGACCCCCGGCGCCGGAAATCACTCTGGATTTTGTCTAGAAAGTCTTTTTGACGCTCGAAAAGACATTTAACCGCGAAGATTGCAAACTCGGGCTGGATTTCGTGGCAACGCCCATACACCGGAAATCACATAACGCCAAGCAGTCCCATCCGAGCACAAAGTTTCAAGAGCGCTTTGATGGTGAGCGGGCTCGCCGCGGCATCTCACTGAGGGTACGGAATCTATGGAGCGCAGGGATATCAATTGCGAAACTTTATGAGTATAAATCTCATAAGCTCTTGATGTGAAAGGTGCATTAACATTTCCAAAGTTGTGCTTTAGATTTTCAATTGCGGAACTTTGTGTGTTTAATGTTGTTATAAACATTTGACGCCAAAGGTCTATTGACTTTTCTAAAGTCTTACATCGGAACATACAACGAGACAAGCCAAATCAACACACAAGCAGACGAGTTGACAAACCAGGCAGTGAGGTCCAATGAGACGAAGCGTTGGGGTGGTTCATTTGTGCCGTCATGTCACATAAAAAAATATCAACATTTTTTTAACCTACGCCAGAACATCCATGTCAAGACACTAAAGCGAGCCAAAGTAACTACGTTCTTATTTATTTTTTCTACTTTGACTTTTATTCGCGAGGACACATTGAGCCTCTTCAATTTTTTTTTGCTCTTGCTACCCTACCCACGGGCTGCCAGAACCAGCCAGAGCGCATACGTTTTTCTCGTATGGCCCCGACCACCGTGCGGTGCACTTTGGTGCGCGTTCGGTTTGCTCTGGCCGAGTGGATTTTCACCGGACAAAGTTTTGGACGCTTTCTGGCTAGCTGACGAGAAAAAAAACAATGGTCGCTCGCCGCCATCACTGTGGGGACTCCAAGGATTGCACCGCATTCCCTGAGCGGAACCTTTCCGGAAAGTCTTGTTTCGCCGCTGTAGGATACTGAGCAGTATGCGTATGGTTCTCAGTGGACCAAGCGTCTCATGTTTTCTTCGGTATTCCTTCCGTAGCCCCATTAGGTGCCCGAAGTAGGCATTAGATTCTGGCCAACATACTTTCCTATGCGTTCCTTTTTTTCATTTCGGTGCCTCCGCCTCACAGAAAAAAAATACATTGTTGCGGCGCAGCGAATTGTCGCATGGCGAAAGTTCGATTTTGATACTTCTTTTGCGGATAGTATGGGCCACGGGACGCTTCAGTTGCCGGATACGTTTATTATATTATTGCGAAAGCAATTATATGGACACTCCAGGCGCATTCCTACCATCGCCCTCATGTTTCGTATAAAGTCCAAGGGTGATAACATCGTGACTACGCGCTGCATGCTGTATGTGCGAGTGAAAGCGTAGGAGGGGCGGTGGAATGGGGGAGCCGACGATGGTGGCTCAGTTTTGTGTGCGCAAAGGAGAAAAGCGGGGAGCAAGCGCGCCGCCTTCCGTCGCGCGCAATACATCGGGGGGAGTTCATGGAATGGGGGCGGAATCTAGGATTCTGTGAATGTATGATTGTGCAACATCTTTATTTGCCTTGTTTGACGCATTATATAGAGTTACTTCTTCTTACATACATAGACTCATTGGAGACTTATACGTATACTTAAATATCTTGTTGCGAGGTTTTGTGTATACATGCAGTGAACTTTGTTTCCAGTGACACTTTTTTGTCCTATAATAAGCCGTATTTTCGCATTCGCATATCCCATTGTATCTTTGCATTTCTAATGTACGAGGGCGAGTCAAATGAAAGTGAGCCTACCCTAACAGCGCAATAATGGCTCGGTTCATTATCTGCGAGGCATGCGCGTAGGAGAACGGCATGTCTCATTTACAAAAGTGACACGCAGGTGTGAAGGTAAATGTTCTTTAATGCTCTCATACACTGGGTTGAATATGGTTGCGTCACATAATGGACACTTCAAAAGTTGAACAGCTCGGCGTCGCGAAGTTTTTGACAGCAGAAGGTGCTTCCAAAACAGAAATTAATCACCATATGACTGCCGTGTACGTTGAACACTGCATTTCATTGACCACTGTGAAGCGTTGGAGCAAACGGTTCAAAGGACGTTGCAAAGACATTTCAAGACCGGGCCAAAACCATCGTGCAATCACCCCCCACACAATTTCAAAGGTTCATGAGCTGCTGAAGCAAGAACGGAGGATAAGCATCGATGAACTGGCAGACCGTCTGAACATCAGTCACGGTTCGGTTCACGCCATCATTCATGAGCTTCTCGGTTATCGGCTCTTTGGTGCGCAATGGATCCCCAAGATTTTTATCCATCGCGAGAAGACGGAGAAGTTTCGCGCTGCCTTGAATCATCTGATCGGGTATCACAATGATCATGGCGACTTCTTGTTTGTAACTGTGATCGGGGACGAACCTTGGTGCCACTACTACGAGCCTGAAACACGACGTGAAAGCTTACAGTGGAAACATTCGAATTTACCACGCCCAAAGAGCGTAAAGGCCATCATTTCCGCTGGAAAGGTGTTGTTGACTTTTTTATCGATCGACAGGGTCCATTACTGATAGAATTTGCTAAATCTTAAGAGGCTATCAATTGTTTCCGATATTGTGAAACGCCAGAACGGCAGCGTGTCGCAATCAAGAACGAACAACGAGGAAAATTGACGAATGGGGTCATCTTGTTCCACGACAATGCCTGTCCCCACGTCGCTTATGTGGTTAATACAAAACTGGCAAAGTTCAAGCGGGAAACGCTGCAACATCCGCCATACAGCTCAGACCTGTCACCTTGCGACTTCTACATTTTGGGGCAACCGAAAAAACAGCTCAAGGGAACCAGATACAGACTTTTTGAAGCAGCAACCCAAGGAGTTTTATAAGACGGGAATCACGCAACTCGTTAGTCAATAGGACAAATGTCTAAATTCTCATGAAGACTACTTTTGAATAAAGTACCCCGTTGTTGGCTCATTCATTTGACTTGCCCTCATATATCTTGCAGAACTCCTGCTTTTTACTCGTGCTCTTTGTCGCGACTATAACTTCGGTGCAATTACTCACGATACACGACAAGGGACAGCTACTCCTGCGCAAAACATTGGAACAAATGACAGCGTCATTGAGATTTTTCACTGACCATTGCATATATACAAGAATGTAAGCACGGTTCTTGAATGACAAAGTTTCATTAACATATTTGTCCTCAACTTGTTCAGTTCATTGCCTTTTAATTTTTCATATCAGCGGCATGCACTGCTTTCCTGGTTTCGAACTGATATAGTTCTAAAGTTCGCGTGATATTTTCTTTACTTAATAAATAGTCAAAAAAACATGGAAGCATTGACGTCAGTTATGTTGGGCACAATTTGTGGCACATACGAGTATAATATTTTATGAAAGAATACATGTTTTACTTGTATTTACAGAGCGTAGCTTTCAAGAATTCGTTTGCAGCATCTTTGGCAATGACAATGCAGTTATTATTCATGTATTTGATCCCTCGATAAATTGTTTAAGAGGAAGCTTTAGCTCGGGCCCGATCCGACGCGGCCTATTCAAATACTTGTAAAACGCAGAAACACTTTTCTGAGATAATGCTGCTAATCGCTTTTATTGAAATTGGTTGCATTTGAGAGAGAAGGTAAATCCTAGTGTCTGTTGGAAACAGAACTTCGATTTAGGGCCTGAATTTTGTTTAAAATATTTTGGAAAATTCGAAAGTTTGGAAAAATAGAAGCACGACGTTTACAAACTAATAGCTATGCATGAAGAACAGATATTGCGGTTCTGTAAACGGCATTTATTATAACAGTTAAAGCGGACAAGTTTGCTTTGTCAATTTGTATCTTACGTGAATTGGTTACGTTGTGTACAAGGGTTTTGCAAAAGCCGTATTTCCACAATAATAAATTTTATTGAGATTCATGTGAAACATATCTATTTTGTCCGCTGTAGATGTACTATTAGATGCAATTAGCAGAATTGTTATATCATTTTTCATCGTTGAGTCACGGAGTTTTAAACTTGATAGTTTCGTTTTCTGAAAATTTTCACCTTTGGCCAATTTTTAATAAATAATTGACAACCTAAATGCAACATTCCAAGCCAGTAGTCACTAGAATTAAACTTTTTCTTTTAAATGCAACAAACCTCCTCAAATTTGGTGAAGTGGTTGCAGGGAAAAACGAATGCCCCTTCTACATGTACTTAAATAGAAGCACCCGAGCTAAAGCTGCCTCTTAAGGAGGAGGCTGAGCTGCAACGTGCAGCTACGTATATATATATATATATATATATATATATATATATATATATATATATATATATATATATATATATATATATATATATATGTATATATATATATATTGGGCCAGTGGCGTAGCCCCCCCGAACAAAATTTCTGGCTACGCCACTGCTAATCTGCATACATATTTCCTGAGTAATTGCCCTCTCTCAGTTGTCTCGTCCTACAAATACCTTGGACTAAACATCACCAGCAACCTTTCCTGGCACATGCATGTCAACATTATATGTAGCAATGCCAATCGCATGTTGGGCTATTTGCGCCGAAACTTCTCATCCGCACCATCGTCACTGAAACTAACTCTGTACAAAACATTAGTTCGCTCCAAACTAGAATACGCATGCGCCATTTGGGACCCGGCTAACGTTACACTCCTAAACAGCATAGAAGCCATTCGAAATCGTGCAGCGCGTTTCATCTTATCAAACTACTCCCGACATGCAAGCATTACCTCAATGAAGACAAAACTTAACTTGCCAGAAATTTCTTTTCGTCGTAGATGCTTCCGCCTATCGCTATACCATAAAATATACCACCACAACCCTTTGTTGAAAGAACAGCTCATCACGCAACCGTCATACATATCATCTCGCTCTGAACATAGTTTCAAAGTTGGTGTGCCGTTTTCACGTACTAAACTTTGCAGTAATGGCTTCATCCCTAGCACAAGCAAAGATTGGAACCACCTTCCCGCCACCGTTGCAGCCAACCTGGATAACCACACCTTCAAAACCAGCATTCATGAAACGCCATGTTGAATCTGTCTTTGTATATTGCACAAATGATTTGTTATGTTCACCCACTCCTTTCTGTAATGCCTTCGGGCCCTGAAAGTATCTTAAGTAAATAAATAAAGAATAGTTAAATGTATCGTGCCTCCCGCAACCACAGAGTTTCATTCTTTCCTGCCACGCACAAATATATAATTTCTCTCATCCTTTCGTGCCACGCACAACTATAGACGTTCTCTCATTCTATCGTGCCGCGCACAACTATTGAGTTTCTCTCATTCGTTCGTGCCACGCACAACTATACAGTTTCTCTCATTGTTTCGTGCCCCAAACAAATATAATTTCATTCTTTCGTGCGACGTACAACTGTGGAGTTTCTCTCATTCTTTCGTGCCACGCAGAACTATAAAGTTTCTCTCATTGATTCGTGCCACGCAAAACTATAGAGTTTCTCTCATTCTTTCGCGCCATGCAGAACTATAAAGTTTCTATGATTCATTCGTGCCACGCACCACTATAGACGTTCTCTCATTCTATCGTTCCACTCACAACTATACAGTTTCTTTCATTCTTTCCTGCCACTCACAATTATAGACTTTCTCTCCTTTCGCTCCACGCACATATATAGAGCTTCTCTCATTCTTCCGTGCCACGCACAACTATGCAGTTCCACTCATAATTTTGTGCCGCATACCAATATAGAGTTTCCTTCATTCTTTCGTGCCACGCACAACTATGCAATTTCTCTCATTATTTGGTGCCCCAAACAAATATAGTTTCATTCTTTCATGCCCAGTACAACTATGAGTTTTTGTCATTCCTTCGTCCAACCCACAAGTATAAAGTTTCATTCTTTCGTCCCACGCACAACTATAGAGTTTCTTTCATTATTTCGTGCCACTCGCAGCTATAGAGTTTCTCTCATTCTTTAGTGCCACGCACAACTATAGACTTTCTCTCATTCTATCGTGCCACGCACAAATATAGAGTTTCTCTCATTCTTTTGTGCCACGCACAACTCTAGAGTTTTTCTCATTCTTTCATGCTACACACAACTATAGAGTTTCTCTCATGCTTTCGTGCCACGCATATCTATAGAGTTTCTCTCATTCTATAGCGCCACACACAACTGTAGAGTTTCGCTAATACTTTTGTTCCACGCACAACTATAGAGTTTCTCTCGTTTCATTTCATTTATTCAACCTTAAGGACCCGAAGGCATTACATAAGGGGCGGCCTGCATCAAAGTCGAACAGCTTCATAAGAAAGTTACATAATAAAGTGCACATTAGTTGTAATAGGTACATAAAAAGAAAATTTCAAAAAGGAAGAAGACGGAACATATACACAGTAACAACAGGGCGATAAATAAATAGATGTGGTATTCATTGTGGCTATCGTGCCAGGTACAACTATAGAGTTTCTCTCATTCTTTCATGCCAGCCACAACTATAGAGTATCATGCTTTCATGCCATGCACAACTATGGACGTTCCCTCATGTATCGTGCCTTGCGCAACCATAGTTTCATTCTTTCGTGCCAGGCATAGCTATAGAGTTCCTCATTCCTTCGTGCCACGCAAAACTATGGGGATTCTTATTCTTTCATGCCGCGCACAACTATAGAGTTTCTCTCCTTATTTCGTGCCCCGAACAAATAAAGTTACATTCTTTTGTGCCACGTACAACTATAGAGTTTCACTCATTCTTCCGTGCCACGCACAAATAAAGAGTTTCATTCTTTCGTGCCACGCACAACTATAAAGTTTCTCTCATTCTTTCGTAAGACGCACAACTATGGAGTTTCATTCTTTCGGGCCACTCACAACTATAGATTTTCTCTCATTCTGTCGTGCGACGCAGAACTATAAAGTTTTTCTCATTCATTCGTGCCCCGCACAACTGTAGACGTTCTCTCTTTCTATCGTGCGACGCACAAATATAGAGTTTCTTTCATTCTTTCCTGCCACTCACAGCTATAGACTTTCACTCATTCTTTCGCTCCACGCACATATATAGAGTATCTCTCATTCTTTCATGCCACGCACAACTATAGAGTTGCGCTCATTCTTTCGTGCCACATATCATTGTAGAGCTTCCCTCATTCTGTTGTGCCACGCACAACAGTACAGTTTCTCTCAATATTTCGTGCCCCAAACAAATATAGTTTCATTTTTTCGTGCCGCGCACAACTATAGAGTTTATCTGGTTCTATAGCGCCACACACAATAATGGAGTTTCTCTCATTATTTCGTGCCATGCAGAACTATAAAGTTTCCCTTATTCTTTCATGCCATGCACTACTATGGACTTTCTCTCATTCTATCGTGCCACTCCAACTATAGAGTTTCTCTCATTCATTCGTGACACGCACAACTGTAGAGTTTCTCTCGTTCCTTCGTGGCACGCACAACTATAAGTTTCTCTCATTCGTTGGTGCTACACGCAACTATAGAAGTTCATTCTTTCGTGCCACGCACAACTGTAGAGTTTCTCTCAATCTATAGCGCCACGCACAACTATAGAGTTTCTCCCATTATTTCGTGCCACGCACAAGTATAGAGTTTGATACTTTCGGGCCGCGCAGAACCCTAGAATTTTATTCTTTCGTGCCACGCACACCTAAACGCATTCTCTCATTCTTTTGTGCTAAAAACAACTACAGACTTTCTGTAATTCTATCGTGCCACGCACAGCTATAGAGTTTCGCGCATTCTTCGGTGCCACGCACAACTATAGAGTTTATCTGATTCTTTCGTGCCACGCACAACTATAGAGTTTCTCTCATACATTCGGGCCACGCACAAATATAGACTTTCTCTCATTCTTTCGTGGCACGCACAAATATAGAGTTTCTATCCTTCTTTCGTGCTACACGCAAGTATAGAGTTTCTCTTATTCTTTCGTGCCGCGCACAACTATAGAGTCTCTCTAATTCTATAGCGCGACGCAGAACTATAGATTTTCTCTAATACTATTGTGCCACGCAATACTATAGAGTTTCTCTCATTTTATCGTGCCACGCACAACTATAGAGTTTCTATCACTCTTTCGTGCTGCACGTAACTACAGGGTTTCTCTCATTCTTTCGTACCACGCACAACTATAGTCTGTCTCATTCTATAGCACCACGCACAACTATATAGTATCTCTAATATTATTGTGCTACGCACTACTATAGAGTTCCTCTCAATTTATCGTGCCAAGCACAACTATAGAGTTTTTCTCATTCTATCGTGCCACGCACAACTATACAGCTCAATGCTTTCATGCCATGCACAACTATATACTTTCCCTCAATATATCGTGCCTCTCGCAACCATAGAGTTTCATTCTTTCGTGCCACGCACAACTATATAGTTTCTCTCATTCTTTCGTGCCACGCACAACTATAGACTTCCTCTCATTCTCTCATACCACATACCACTATGGAGCTCCTCTCATTCTATGGCACCGCGCAGAACTATAAAGTTTCCCTGATGCTTTCGTGCCACGCACAAGTATAGAGTTTCTCTCATTATTTCGTGCCACGCACAAGTATAGAGTTTGATACTTTCGTGCCGCGCAGAACCCTAGAATTTTATTCTTTCGTGCCACGCACACCTAAACGCATTCTCTCATTCTTTTGTGCTAAAAACAACTACAGACTTTCTGTAATTCTATCGTGCCACGCACAGCTATAGAGTTTCGCGCATTCTTCGGTGCCACGCACAACTATAGAGTTTATCTGATTCTGTCGTGCCACGCACAACTATAGAGTTTCTCTCATTCATTCGGGCCACGCACAAATATAGACTTTCTCTCATTCTGTCGTGGCACGCACAAATATTGGGTTTCTCCCATCCTTGCGTGCCACGGACAACAATGGAGTTTCTCTGACTCTTTAGTGCCATGCAAAACTAAAAAGTTTGTCATTCTGTCATGCCACGCACTACTATAGACTTTCTCTCATTTTTTCGTGCCACGCCAACCGTAAGGTTTCCCTCATTCATGCGTGGCAAGCACATATATAGACTTTCTCTCATTCTGTCGTTCCACGCACAACCATAGAGTTTCTCTCATGCTTGAGTGCCACGCACAATTATAGACTTTCTCTCATTATATCGTGCCATGCACCGCTACAGAGTTTTTTACAAACTTTCGTGCCACGCACTACTATTGAGGTTCTCTCATTCAGTCGTGCCACGCACAAATGTAGACTTTCTCTCATTCTTTCGTGCCACGCACAACTATAGAGTTTCTCTCATACTTTCGTGCCACGTCAACTGTAGAGTTTCTCTCATTCATTCGTGGCACTCACAACTATAGACTTTCTCTGATTCTATCGTGCCACGCAAAACAATAGAGTTTTGCTCATTCTTCGTGCAACGCACACCAATGAAGTTTCATTCATTCGTGCCACGCACAACTATAGAGTTTTATGCTTTCGTGCCATGCACAACTATAGACGTTCCCTCAATGTATCGCGCCTTGCGCAACCATAGTTTAATTCTTTCAAACTATAGAGTTTCTCTCATTCTTTCGTGTCACGCACAACTATAGAGTTTCTCTCATTCTTTCGTGCCACGCAGAACTGTAAGGTTTGTCTCATTCATTCGTGCCACGCACAAGTACAGACGTTCTCTCATTCTTTCGTGCGACGCACAACTATAGAGTTCCACTCATTATTTAGTGCCACATACCATTACAGAGTTTCCTTCAATCTCTCGTGCCACGCACAACTATACAGTTTCTCTCATTATTTCGCGCCCCAAAGAAATATAGTTTCATTCTTTCGTGTGTCGTACAACTATAGAGTTTCACTCATTTCTTCGTGCCACGCGCAATATAGAGTTTCATTCTTTCTCGCCAGGCACAACCCTAGAGTATCATTCTTTGGTGCCACGCACAACTATGGAGTTTCTCTCATAATTTTGTGCCACGCCCAACTCTTGTGTTTCTCTTATTCTATCGTGCCACGCACAACTTTAGAGTTTCATGCTTTTATGTCATGCACCACTATAAAATTCCCTCAATATATCGTGCCTCCCGCAACCATAGAGTTTCATTTTTTCGTGCTACGCACAACTATATAATTTTTCTCATTCTTTCTTGCCACGCACAACTATAGACGTTCTCTCATACTATCGTGCCACGCACAACTATAGAGTTCCTCTCATTATTTCGTGCCACATACCACTATAGATTTCCTCTCATTCTATAGTGCCACGTACAACCATAAAGTTTCCCTGATGATTTCGTGCCACGCACACCTAACCGCATTCTCTCATTCTTCAGTGCTAAACACAGCTACAGACTTTCTGTCATTCTATCGTGCCACGCACAGCTAAAGAGTTTCTCACATTCGTCCGGGCCACGCACAACTATATAGTTTCACTGATTCTTTCGTGCCACGCAGAACTATAGAGTTTCTCTCAATCATTCGTGCCACGCACAACTATAGACTTTCTCTCATTCTATCGTGCCACGCACAAATATAGAGTTTCTCTCATTCTTTTGTGCCACGCACAACTCTAGAGTTTTTCTCATTCTTTCATGCTACACACAACTATAGAGTTTCTCTCATGCTTTCGTGCCACGCATATCTATAGAGTTTCTCTCATTCTATAGCGCCACACACAACTGTAGAGTTTCGCTAATACTTTTGTTCCACGCACAACTATAGAGTTTCTCTCGTTTCATTTCATTTATTCAACCTTAAGGACCCGAAGGCATTACATAAGGGGCGGCGTGCATCAAAGTCGAACAGCTTCATAAGAAAGTTACATAATAAAGTGCACATTAGTTGTAATAGGTACATAAAAAGAAAATTTCAAAAAGGAAGAAGACGGAACATATACACAGTAACAACAGGGCGATAAATAAATAGATGTGGTATTCATTGTGGCTATCGTGCCAGGTACAACTATAGAGTTTCTCTCATTCTTTCATGCCAGCCACAACTATAGAGTATCATGCTTTCATGCCATGCACAACTATGGACGTTCCCTCATGTATCGTGCCTTGCGCAACCATAGTTTCATTCTTTCGTGCCAGGCATAGCTATAGAGTTCCTCATTCCTTCGTGCCACGCAAAACTATGGGGATTCTTATTCTTTCATGCCGCGCACAACTATAGAGTTTCTCTCCTTATTTCGTGCCCCGAACAAATAAAGTTACATTCTTTTGTGCCACGTACAACTATAGCGTTTCACTCATTCTTCCGTGCCACGCACAAATAAAGAGTTTCATTCTTTCGTGCCACGCACAACTATAAAGTTTCTCTCATTCTTTCGTAAGACGCACAACTATGGAGTTTCATTCTTTCGGGCCACTCACAACTATAGATTTTCTCTCATTCTGTCGTGCGACGCAGAACTATAAAGTTTTTCTCATTCATTCGTGCCCCGCACAACTGTAGACGTTCTCTCTTTCTATCGTGCGACGCACAAATATAGAGTTTCTTTCATTCTTTCCTGCCACTCACAACTATAGACTTTCACTCATTCTTTCGCTCCACGCACATATATAGAGTATCTCTCATTCTTTCATGCCACGCACAACTATAGAGTTGCGCTCATTCTTTCGTGCCACATATCATTGTAGAGCTTCCCTCATTCTGTTGTGCCACGCACAACAGTACAGTTTCTCTCAATATTTCGTGCCCCAAACAAATATAGTTTCATTTTTTCGTGCCGCGCACAACTATAGAGTTTATCTGGTTCTATAGCGCCACACACAATAATGGAGTTTCTCTCATTATTTCGTGCCATGCAGAACTATAAAGTTTCCCTTATTCTTTCATGCCATGCACTACTATGGACTTTCTCTCATTCTATCGTGCCACTCCAACTATAGAGTTTCTCTCATTCATTCGTGACACGCACAACTGTAGAGTTTCTCTCGTTCCTTCGTGGCACGCACAACTATAAGTTTCTCTCATTCGTTGGTGCTACACGCAACTATAGAAGTTCATTCTTTCGTGCCACGCACAACTCTAGAGTTTCTCTCAATCTATAGCGCCACGCACAACTATAGAGTTTCTCCCATTATTTCGTGCCACGCACAAGTATAGAGTTTGATACTTTCGGGCCGCGCAGAACCCTAGAATTTTATTCTTTCGTGCCACGCACACCTAAACGCATTCTCTCATTCTTTTGTGCTAAAAACAACTACAGACTTTCTGTAATTCTATCGTGCCACGCACAGCTATAGAGTTTCGCGCATTCTTCGGTGCCACGCACAACTATAGAGTTTATCTGATTCTTTCGTGCCACGCACAACTATAGAGTTTCTCTCATACATTCGGGCCACGCACAAATATAGACTTTCTCTCATTCTTTCGTGGCACGCACAAATATAGAGTTTCTATCCTTCTTTCGTGCTACACGCAAGTATAGAGTTTCTCTTATTCTTTCGTGCAGCGCACAACTATAGAGTCTCTCTAATTCTATAGCGCGACGCAGAACTATAGATTTTCTCTAATACTATTGTGCCACGCAATACTATAGAGTTTCTCTCATTTTATCGTGCCACGCACAACTATAGAGTTTCTATCACTCTTTCGTGCTGCACGTAACTACAGGGTTTCTCTCATTCTTTCGTGCCACGCACAACTATAGTCTGTCTCATTCTATAGCACCACGCACAACTATATAGTATCTCTAATATTATTGTGCTACGCACTACTATAGAGTTCCTCTCAATTTATCGTGCCAAGCACAACTATAGAGTTTTTCTCATTCTATCGTGCCACGCACAACTATACAGCTCAATGCTTTCATGCCATGCACAACTATATACTTTCCCTCAATATATCGTGCCTCTCGCAACCATAGAGTTTCATTCTTTCGTGCCACGCACAACTATATAGTTTCTCTCATTCTTTCGTGCCACGCACAACTATAGACTTCCTCTCATTCTCTCATACCACATACCACTATGGAGCTCCTCTCATTCTATGGCACCGCGCAGAACTATAAAGTTTCCCTGATGCTTTCGTGCCACGCACAAGTATAGAGTTTCTCTCATTATTTCGTGCCACGCACAAGTATAGAGTTTGATACTTTCGTGCCGCGCAGAACCCTAGAATTTTATTCTTTCGTGCCACGCACACCTAAACGCATTCTCTCATTCTTTTGTGCTAAAAACAACTACAGACTTTCTGTAATTCTATCGTGCCACGCACAGCTATAGAGTTTCGCGCATTCTTCGGTGCCACGCACAACTATAGAGTTTATCTGATTCTGTCGTGCCACGCACAACTATAGAGTTTCTCTTATTCATTCGGGCCACGCACAAATATAGACTTTCTCTCATTCTGTCGTGGCACGCACAAATATTGGGTTTCTCCCATCCTTGCGTGCCACGGACAACAATGGAGTTTCTCTGACTCTTTAGTGCCATGCAAAACTAAAAAGTTTGTCATTCTGTCATGCCACGCACTACTATAGACTTTCTCTCATTTTTTCGTGCCACGCCAACCGTAAGGTTTCCCTCATTCATGCGTGGCAAGCACATATATAGACTTTCTCTCATTCTGTCGTTCCACGCACAACCATAGAGTTTCTCTCATGCTTGAGTGCCACGCACAATTATAGACTTTCTCTCATTATATCGTGCCATGCACCGCTACAGAGTTTTTTACAAACTTTCGTGCCACGCACTACTATTGAGGTTCTCTCATTCAGTCGTGCCACGCACAAATGTAGACTTTCTCTCATTCTTTCGTGCCACGCACAACTATAGAGTTTCTCTCATACTTTCGTGCCACGTCAACTGTAGAGTTTCTCTCATTCATTCGTGGCACTCACAACTATAGACTTTCTCTGATTCTATCGTGCCACGCAAAACAATAGAGTTTTGCTCATTCTTCGTGCAACGCACACCAATGAAGTTTCATTCATTCGTGCCACGCACAACTATAGAGTTTTATGCTTTCGTGCCATGCACAACTATAGACGTTCCCTCAATGTATCGCGCCTTGCGCAACCATAGTTTAATTCTTTCAAACTATAGAGTTTCTCTCATTCTTTCGTGTCACGCACAACTATAGAGTTTCTCTCATTCTTTCGTGCCACGCAGAACTGTAAGGTTTGTCTCATTCATTCGTGCCACGCACAAGTACAGACGTTCTCTCATTCTTTCGTGCGACGCACAACTATAGAGTTCCACTCATTATTTAGTGCCACATACCATTACAGAGTTTCCTTCAATCTCTCGTGCCACGCACAACTATACAGTTTCTCTCATTATTTCGCGCCCCAAAGAAATATAGTTTCATTCTTTCGTGTGTCGTACAACTATAGAGTTTCACTCATTTCTTCGTGCCACGCGCAATATAGAGTTTCATTCTTTCTCGCCAGGCACAACCCTAGAGTATCATTCTTTGGTGCCACGCACAACTATGGAGTTTCTCTCATAATTTTGTGCCACGCCCAACTCTTGTGTTTCTCTTATTCTATCGTGCCACGCACAACTTTAGAGTTTCATGCTTTTATGTCATGCACCACTATAAAATTCCCTCAATATATCGTGCCTCCCGCAACCATAGAGTTTCATTTTTTCGTGCTACGCACATTTATATAATTTTTCTCATTCTTTCTTGCCACGCACAACTATAGACGTTCTCTCATACTATCGTGCCACGCACAACTATAGAGTTCCTCTCATTATTTCGTGCCACATACCACTATAGATTTCCTCTCATTCTATAGTGCCACGTACAACCATAAAGTTTCCCTGATGATTTCGTGCCACGCACACCTAACCGCATTCTCTCATTCTTCAGTGCTAAACACAGCTACAGACTTTCTGTCATTCTATCGTGCCACGCACAGCTAAAGAGTTTCTCACATTCGTCCGGGCCACGCACAACTATATAGTTTCACTGATTCTTTCGTGCCGCGCAGAACTATAGAGTTTCTCTCAATCATTCGTGCCACGCACAAATCTAGACTTTCTGTCATTCTGTCGTGCCACGCACAAATATAGTTTCTCCCATTCTTGCGTGCCACGCACAACAATGGAGTTTCTCTCATTCTTTCGTGCTACGCAGAACTACGAAGTTTCTCTCATTCTTTCATGCCACGCACTACTATAGACTTTCTCTGAATCTTTCGTGCCACGCCAACCGTAAGGTTTCCCTCATTCATTCGTGGCAAGCACATCTCAAGACTTCCTGTCATTATGTCGTGCCACGCACAACTACAGAGTTCCGCGCACAACAATGTAGATTCTCTCATTCTTTCGTGCTATGCAGAATTATAAAGTTTCTAATTCTTTCATGCAACGCACTACTACAGATTGTCTCATTCTTTCGTGCCACGCCTATTGTAGAGTTTATTTCATTCATTCTTGCCACCTACAATTATAGACTTTCTCTCATTCTATCGTGCGATGCACCACTATAGAGTTTTTAACGTTCTTTCGTGCCACGCACTGCTATTGAGTCCCTCATTCAGTCGTGCCACGCACAAATATAGAGTTTTTCTCATTCTTTTGTGCCACGCACAACTCGAGAGCTTTTCTCATCCTTTCGGGCCACGCACAACTATAGAATGTTTCTCGTTTTTTCGTGCCACGCACAACTCAAGAGTTTCTCCATTCTTTCGTGCCGCTCACAACTATAGCCTTTCTCTCATTCTCTTGTGCCACGCACAAATATAGTTTCTCTCATTCTTTCGTGCTACGCACAACTATAGAGTTGGTCTCATTCTTTCATGCCACATACCACTATAGAGTTTCTCTCATTCTATAGCGTGACGCATAACTATAGACTTTCTGTAATTGTTTTGTGTGACGCACTACTATAGAATTTCTCTCATTCTATCGTGCCAAGCACAACAATAGAGTTTCTCTCGTTCTATCGTGCCAAGCACAGATATAGAGTTTCATGTTTTCATGCCATGCACAACTATAGACTTTCACTCAATGTATCGCGCCTCGCGCAACCATAGAGTTTCTTTCTTTCGTGGCACGCACAACTATATCGTTTCTCTCATTCTTTCGTGCCACGCACAACTACAGTGTTCCATACTTTCGTGCCACTCACAACTATACAGTCTCTCTCATTATTTCGTGCCACGCAGCACTATAGAGCTTCTCTCATTCTTTTGTGCCATGCAGGACTATAAAGTCTCTCTGATTCATTCGTGCCACGCACAACTCTAGACGCGCTTGCACTCTATCGTGCCACGCACAACTATTGAGTTTCTCTCATTCTTTCGTGCCACGCACAGCTACAGTTCCTGTTATTCTTTCGTGCCACATACCACTATAGAGTTCCTCTCATTCTGTAGCGCACGCACAACTATAAAGTTTCTCTCATGCTTTTGTGCCACGCACAACTATACAGTTTCTCTCATTATTTCTTGCCACGCACAAGTATAGAGTTTCATACTTTCGTGCCAAGCACAACCCTAGAGTTTCATTCTTTCATGAGGCGCACACCTAAAGACATTGTCTCATTATTTCATGCTAACCACAACTACAGACTTTCTGTTATTCTATGGTGCCACGCACAGCTATAGAGTTTCTCGCATTCTTTCGTGCCACGCACAACTCTAGAGTGTGTCATTCATTCATGCCACGCACAAATATAGACTTTCACTAATTTTGTCGTGCCATGCACAACTATTGAGTTTTTCGCATTATTGAGGGCCACGCACAACAATGCAGCTTCTCTCATTCTTTCGTGCCATGCAGAACTATAAAGTTTCTCATTCTTTCATGCGACACACTACTACAGACTTTCTCTCATTATTTCGTGCCACGCCAATTTTAGAGTTTCTCTCGTGCATTCTTGCCACGCAAAATTCTAGACTTGCTCTCATTCTATGGTGCCATGCACTGCTATAGAGGTTTTAACATTCTTTCGTTCCACGCACTACTATTGAGTTTCCCTCATTCAGTCGTGTGACGCACAAATATAGAGTTTCTCTCATTCTTTTTTGCCACGCACAAATATACAGTTTCTCTCATTCTTTCGTGCTACACACAACTATACAGTTTCTCTCAATATTTCGTGCCGCGCACTATAGAGTTTCTTTCATTCTTTCCTGATACTCACAACTATAGACTTTCGCTCCTTCTTTCGCTCCACGCACATATATATAGTTTCTCTCACTCTTCCGTGCCACGCACAACTATAGAGTTCCACTCATTCTTTCGTGGCACATACCATTATTGAGTTTCCCTCATACTTTCGTGCCACGCACAACAATACAGTTTCTCTCGTTATTTTGTCTCCCAAACAAATATAGATTCATTAATTCGTGCGACCTACAACTACAGAGTTTCTCTCATTCCTTCGTGCCACGCGAAATATAGTGTTTCATTCATTCTGGCCACGTACAACATTAGAGTTTCACCCTTTCGTGCCACGCACATGTATGGAGTTTCTCTCGTTATTTCATGCCACGCACAACCCTAGAGTTTCTCTCATTCTTTCGTACCACTCACAACTATAGATTTCCTCTCAATCTCTCGTGCCACGCACAAATACAGTTTGTCTCATTCTATCTTGCCAAGCAGAACAATACGGTTTCTCTCGTTCTATCGTGCCACGCACAACTATAGAGCTGCTCTCATTCTTTCGTGCCATGCAGAACTATAAAGTTTCTTTCATTCATTCGTGCCACACACAACTGCATGTATCGTGCCTTGCGCAACCACAGCATTTCATTCTTTCTTGCCACGCATAACTATCGAGTTTCTCTCATTCCTTCGTGCCACGCACAAATGTAGAGTTTCTTTCATTCTTTCATGCGAGGCACAACTATAGAATTTCTCTGATTATTTCGTGCCACGAACAAATAAAGTTTCAATCTTTCTTGCCACGTGCAACTATAGAGTTTCACTCATTCCTCCGTGCCACACACAAATATAGAGATTCATTCTTCCGTGCCACGCACAACTATAGAGTTTCTCTCATTCTTTCGTGTCACGCACAACTGTAGATTTTGATTCTTTCGTGCCACTCACAGCTATAGAGTTTCTCTCATTCTTTTGTGCCACGCAGAACTATAAAGTTTCTCTCATTCATTCGTGCCACCCACCACTATAGACGTTCTCTCATTCTCCCGTGCCACGCACAACTATAGAATGTCTCTCATATTTTTGTGCCACACACAACTATATTGTTTCTCTCATTCTTTCGTGCCACGCACAATTATACAGTTTCTCTCATTCTATCGCACCAAGCGCTATTATAGAGTTTCTCTCATTCTATCGTGCCACGCACAACTAAAGAGTTCCTCTCATTCTTGCGTGCGACGCACAACTGTAGAGCTTTTCTCATTCTTTCGTGCCACGCACAACATTAGAGTTTCTCTGATTCTTCCGTGCTACACACAACTATACAGTTTCTCTCATTCTTTCGTGCAGTGCACAACTGTAGAGTTTCTCTAAATATTTCGTGCCCCGTAAAAATAAATATAGCTTCATTCTTTCATGCCACGCACAACGATAGTGTTTCTCTGATTCCTTCGTCCCACCCACAAGTGGGACGAAGTTTCATTCTTTCGTGCCACGCACAACTATAGAGTTTCTATCATTCTTTCGTGCCACGCACAACTATAGAGTTTCTCTCATTCTATCGTGCCACGCACAATTATAGAGTTTCATGCTTTCGTTCTATGCAAAACTAGGAACTTTCCCTCAATGTATCGTGCCTCGTACAACTATAGCGTTTCAATCTTTCGTGCCACGAACATTTATGGAGTTTCTCTGATTCTTTTGCAATGCACAACTATAGAGTTTCTCTCATTCTTTCGCGCCACGTACAACTATTGTCTTTCTCTCATTCTTTCTCTCCACGCACATATATAGTTTCCCTCATTCTGTCATGCCACGCACAACTATAGAGTTCCAATCAAAATTTCGTGCCGCATACCACTATAGACGCTCTCTCATTCTATCGTGCCACGAACAACTATAGAGTTTCTTTCATTTTTTCCTGCCACTTACAAGTATAGACTTTCTCTCATTCTTTCTCTCCACGCACATATATAGCTTCCCTCATTCTTCCGTGCCACGCACAACTATAGAGTTCCATTCACAATTTCGTGCCGCATACCACTATAGACGTTCTCTCATTCTATCGTGCCACGAACAACAATAGAGTTTCTTTCATTTTTTCCTGCCACTCACAACTATAGACTTTCTCTCTTTCTTTCTCTCCACGCACATATATACTTTCCCTCATTCTTCCGTGCCACGCACAACTATAGAGTTCCACTCATCATTTCGTGTCGCATACCATTATGCTGTTCCCTTCGACCCGAAAAAGCAAAAGAAGGCCGCCCTGAAGCTACTCGAAGACTTGCACCTAGACTCGTTACGGCAGCTCGTGAACAAAGCGGAGACGGATTTCCTTGATGTTTTCTTCACTTGCAAGACACACAAGCCTGAATACCTTTTCGGGGTTATTTCGGGTTTCGGTTTTCGTGTGTCCGAGAAGACGTCATGGCAATGTCATGTAGGAAAAGTTCTGGAAGGCCACCTCAAGATGTTGCAGATAAATGACCCTTTCCTGGTAAGAAGGTTGGTAGAAGTTGTCTCGGCCATAAATGAAGACCAGGGAACCGCACTAACCGCATTTTCAGTAGATGTAGAGAACCTGTATTATTCTGTGCCTCGAGATGGTTTGATGTGCGCTGTGCGCGATAGGATAGAAGATTTCGGGGAAGTTAATTTTCAGAAATCTGTATGTGTCAACAGCGACAATTTTTTTGCGCTTTTAGACTTTTAGCTTGATTCAACTGCTGTTAATTATGATGGACAATTCTACATCCAACGTACTGGCATCTGTATAGGATCAGCCATCGTCCCCATTTTATGCCACTATAGAATGTATCTTATTATTTCGTGCCATGCACAACTATACAGTTTCTCTTATTCTTTCGTGCCTCGCACAACTACAGAGTTTCATTCTTTCGGGCCACTCACACCTATAGAGTCTCTCTCATTCTTTCGTGCCACGCACAACTATAGAGCTTCTCTCACTCTTTCGTGCCACGCACAAGTATAGAGTTTCTCTCATTCTTCCTTGCTACACACAACTATAGAGTTTCTCTCATTCTTTCGTACAATGCACAACTATAGAGTTTCTCTCATTCTTTCGGGCCACGCACAAGTATAGAGTTTCTCTCATTCATTTGTCCCACCCACAACTATAGAGTTTCGCTCATTATGTGCCACGCACAACTATAGGGTTTCTCTCATTATTACGTTGCATGCACAACTACAACGTTTCTCTCAATCTTTCGTGCCACGCACAACTATAGAGTTTCTCTTATTCTTTCGTGCCACGCAGAGGTATAGAGTTTCATTCTTTCGGGCCACTCACACCTATAGAGTCTCTCTCAATCTTTCGTGCCACGCACAACTATAGAGCTTCTCTCACTCTTTCGTGCCACGCACAACTATAGAGTTTCTCTCATTCTTCCGTGCTACACACAACGATAGAGTTTCTCTCATTCTTTCGTGCAATGCACAACTATAGAGTTTCTCTCATTCTTGCGCGGCACGCACAAGTATAGAGTTTCTCTCATTCATATGTCCCACCCACAACTATAGAGTTTCGCTCATTTCGTGCCACGCACAACTACAGAGTTTCCCTCACTATTACGTTGCATGCACAACTACAACGTTTCTCTCAATCTTTCGTGCCACGCACAACTATACAGTTTCTCTTATTCTTTCGTGCCACGCACAGGTATAGAGTTTCATTCTATCATGCCACGAACCACTGTAGAGTTTCTCTCATTGCATCGTGGCACGCACAACTATAGAGTTTCTCTCAGTCCTTTTTGCCACGCACAACTATAGCGTTTCCCTCATTCTTTCCTTTCATGCACAACTATAAAGTTTCTCTCATTCTGTTGTGCCATGCACAACTATATAGTTTCTCTCATTCTTTCTTGCCACGCACAAGTATAGAGTTTCTCTCATTCTTTTGTGCCACGCGCCACTATTGAGTTTCTCTCATTCTATCGAGCCACGCACAACTATAGAGTTTCTCTCATTCTTTCGTGCACCGCCAACTATGGAGTTTCTCTCATTCATTCGTGCTACGCCCATCTATAGAATTTTCTTCATTCTATCCTGCCAAACTCTATTATAGAGTTTTTAACATTCTGTAGTGTCATGCTACACAATTGAGTTTTTCTCATTCTTACGTTCCACGCACGGCTATGGAGTTTATCTTATAATTTCGCGCCATGCAGAGCTATAGAATTTCTCTCATCGTTTTGTGCCCCGCACAAATATAGTTTCATTCTTTCATGCCACGTACAACTATATAGATTCTCTCATTCCTTCGTCCCACACACAAGGATAGAGTTTCATTCTTTCGTGCCACGCACAACTATGGAGTTTCGCTCATTCTTTAGTGCAACGCACAACTATACAGTTTCTCTTATTCTTTCGCGCCACGAACTAGTGTTTCTCACATATCTTCGTACCACGCACAACTATAGAGTTTCTCTAGTTCTGTCGTGCTACACGCAACTATAGAGTTTCTCTAATTCTTTCGTGCCGCGCACAACTATAGAGTTGCTCTCATTCTATCGTGCCACGCACGGCTATAGAGTTTCATGCTTTCATGCCATGCACAACAATAGATTTTCCCTCACTGTGTCGTGCCTCGCGCAACCAAAGAGTTTCATACTTTCGTGCCACGCACAAACACTCATTCTTTCGTGCCACGCACAACTATAGACTTTCTCTCATTCCATCGTGCCACGCACAATTATAGTTTCATTCTTTTGTGCCATGCAGAACTATAAAGTTTCTCAGATTCATTCGTGCCACGCACGAATATAGACACTCTCTCATTCTATCGTGCCACGCACAACTATAGAGTGTCTTTCATTCTTTCCTGCCACTGACAGCTATAGACTTTCTCTCCTTCTTTTGCTGCACGCACAGGTATAGAGTTTCTCTCATTCTTCCGTGCCACGCATAACTGTAGAATTCCACTCATTCTTTCGTGCCACATACCATTATAGAGTATCCCTCATTATTTCATGCCCCAAACAAATATAGTTTCATTCTTTCGTGCCACGTACAACTATAGAGTTTCTCTCATTCCCTCGTGCCACGCGCAATATAGAGTTTAATTCTTCGTGGCCAGGCACAAACCTGGAGTTTCATTCTTTCGGCCCACGGACAACTCTAGAGTTTCTCTCATTCTTTTGTGCCACTCGCAACTATAAGCTTTCCCTCATTCTTTCGTGCCACGCACAAATATAGTTTCTCTCTGACGTGGGCCGATAGGGCCCGTGGCAACCAAACGGTGGCGTCCAACTCTCAAGACTCGCGCGACCTGCGTCTCACGAATGAGCTCGAAGAGCTTAGGCGTGCCAATGATAGTCTTAGAAAGGAAAACGCTCTGTTCAAGCAGGAAATCAGTCGGCTAGCCGCTGAGATGGCGGAAATACGAAGATTGGCGCTCACACAGCCAGCTTCTCAGCCTGCCGCACGCTCTTCGGCCATGGACACAGTGGAGGCCCCTCCCAAGACGGTTGCAGTGAAGCGGCGTGCCCTGGATGACTCAAGGGGAGACGAGATGGTAGAACTCCTGTCTGACCTCAAGAACGCCATCTCCAACATACAGACAGGTCTCTCTCACGTACAAGAAATGATCGCGCACCCTCAGCTGGGCCTGGTCGCCCTCAGCACTAGAATACTTAGGCTGGAGGGAACCAGCCACGGATCTTTGCCAAGCACATCTACAGCACAAGTCCCAAAGTTGCCCAGCGTCATTGCCTCACCGACGGAGGGTGCCATTATGAATGCGGCACTTTCGCAATTCATTCCCAAGCCCAAACATGGATAACGTAACTAACGTCATAACAATGTGGCAGTGGAATTGCGCAGGGTTCGCCAGCAAACGGGTGACCCTGCGACAATACCTAAAAAGCGTAAAGGACAAACCCCAAGTAATCGCCTTGCAAGAAACGATCACATCATCACCTATCAAGCTCCCCGGTTTCCTTACGGTGGCTTCCACTGAAGGAGGAAGGGGGGTCGCTATCCTGGTCAGCAAAAAGTTCACGTGCCTTCAGCGAGACCTTGGTCCCGCGGACAATGGGATTGAGTACGTCATGGCCGAACTCCTTGTCGACCCCCCTACGCAGCGCTTAAGAAGAAACAGTATCTTCATACTGAATGTTTACTGCAGACCCAGCGTTCACAGAGCCAGGCCTAGTGGTATTCTCAAGAAGGTCGTGCATTTGGCTGGCTGTCAGCCTCTAGTCGTCATGGGGGATTTTAATGCCCAGCATCAGGCGTGGGGCTATTGTACCAATACCAAGAAGGGCAGAGACATATGGGATGCGGCAGCGGAGGAAGATCTTACGCTGATAACCGATAAAGACTTTCCAACCAGGAGAGGGAACTCGGTATGCCGAGATACGACTCCGGATCTTACCTTTGTCAAGAATCTGGAAAACGTCAAGTGGACCAACACAGCCATGGACCTCGGTAGCGATCATTGCATCATTGAAGCTGTGATCAAGACTGCCCGCAAGAAAACGAGGACCTTTAGGTTCACTGACTGGGACTTGTTCCGAGCCAATCGCTCCGAGCGCGTCCTTGACGATGATATGGACCTAGACTCTTGGTGCGACGAGATAAAGAAGGATGCGGCTAGAGCCACCAAGGAGGTGACAACCGATCTGGAGGTGGACAGGATGGACAGTAGGCTGGCGCATCTTTCGGAAGCCAAGCAGGCACTGCTCGCGAGATGGAAGACTCAGCGCCATAACAGAAGACTACGCAAGAAAATCTCCGATATAAACAAGATGATAGAGGCTCATTGCAAGGTGCTATGCAAGCAGCAATGGGACGAACTGTGCGACTCGGTGGAGGGCCAGCTCAAGAACGGTAAAAGCTGGGGTCTCCTTAAGCACCTACTGCACGATGGCAACACCAAGTCCAACCAGAAGAGAGCTTTGGCGAAAGCTGTCCATTTGGCCACCGACTCGACTCCAGATGAGGCAGTCATGGAGCACCTCATAGACAAGTACCTGGCGGCCACGGACGATCCGGTGCCCCCCCAGTTTCCCGAGTACGAAGGGCGTGACGTACCATCTATGGACGAGGATTTCACCGTGGCTGAGGTCAAGCGAGTTCTCGCATCCCTCAACGGCAGATCTGCCCCTGGGCCCGACGGGATCACCAACAAAATGCTCAAGCATCTCGACGACGCCTCAATCGAGTTTCTTACGCGCAAGATGAATGATATCTGGTGCAGCGGCCTCATTCCCAAGAGCTGGAAAGCAGCCTACACAGTACTCATACCGAAGCCAGGTAAGGCGCCGAGCATCGACAATCTAAGGCCCATCTCCCTGACGTCGTGTGTTGGAAAGATGGCCGAACACGCCATGCTTAACCGCCTCACTGACCATCTCGAGTCTAACGAATGCTATACACACAACATGATTGGCTTTCGGTCGGGGCTTTCGACTCAGGACGCCATGAGACTAATCAAGCACCAGATCATTGACTCTACCTCCGCCGACACTAAGGCAATTCTCGGCTTGGATCTGGAAAAGGCTTTTGACAACATATCGCACGCCTTTATTCTCAAGAGCCTGACAGAGTGTAACGTCGGCAAACGGGCGTACAATTTTGTGCGATCCTTCCTTTCCTCAAGGTCCACTAGACTCAAGATTGACGAGTTTTTGACCCACGAAACCCAGCTGGGGCCAAAGGGAACACCTCAGGGGGCGGTGATCTCCCCGACGCTGTTCAACATCTCCCTGATCAACCTGTCGAGGGCCTTGAACAAAATCCCCAACATTAACCACACGATCTACGCGGATGACATCACCATCTGGTGCTCCAGTGGCTGTGAAGGGCAGGTCGAGGGTGCTTTGCAAGAGGCCATCGATGTGACGGAGCGGTATCTTATCCCCACCGGGCTAAGGTGCTCGCCCGCTAAATCCGAGCTCTTGCTCTACAAGAAGAGGCCCAGAGGCGGTTCACACCGGTCCTGGAAGCCAGCAACAGAGAGCCACATTACATTATTCACCGGCAAGGGCTCCCCAGTACCACGGGTAGACACTATCAGGGTCCTAGGGATGTTTATCGAGTCGAACGGGGCCAATGGAGCCGCCCTCAAACGCATTTGTTCCAAGACCGAAAGCGCCCTCGGCCTGATCCGAAGAATCGCCAACAGGTACCGCGGAATCAAGGAAGACAATCTGATCCGGATTATCCACGCCTTCGTGCTATGCCACCTCGCTTATTCAGGGGCTATGCACAACTGGCTCGTATCGGAGCGCAACAAGATCAATGCCCTAATCAGAAGAGTCTTCAAGCTTGCCCTCGGCCTTCCCATTCGAACGCACACAAAAGACCTCCTCAATCTGGGAATTCACAACACGTTCGAAGAAATCGTTGAAGCCCAAGAATTTTCCCAGTTTGTCAGACTCTCCGGTACCCCAGCGGGCCGAGCCATACTTGGCAAGCTGGGACGTAACCCCATGGTCGTCAGTCTCGACGCTGTGAAGCTTCCCAGTGACGTCAGGTCCAAGATTTACATACACCGGATGCCACGAAATATGCATCCCACCTACAACGAAGGACGAAGACGAGCCAGGGGTAAAGCTCTGCTCGCCAGTGCCCGCTTGAACAAGGACCGCACATGCTTCGTAGACGCTGCTTCGTACGTTCAAGAAGAGGCCTTCTCCTCAGTGGTCATCGACTGTGACTCTAAAATCCTTAGCTGCGCTACCGTCCGCACTTCTAATTCCAGCGTTGCAGAGCAAGTTGCTATTGCTCTTGCATTGACGGACAGTGCACATGACACGATTTATTCGGATTCCAAGGCCGCTGTCAGGGCCTTTCAGATGGGAATGGTGGCTCCCCAGGCCCTACGTATCATCCGAAGTGCCAAAGACATGAAACATCACTCTTTGGCCTGGTTCCCTGCACACCTTGGAACAATTGAGGGTGCCTCGATCAACCCCAACGAGGAGGCGCACTCGGCTGCACGAGGTTTGACTGACCGTGCGCCGGGCAACGCGTCCTCTCCTGGGCGACCCGAGCCTCTCTGCTCGTACAACGAAATCTGCAAATACAATTATCTATCAAGAAGAGTCCTACCTTCGCCGCACTCCTCGCTGTGCAGGGCCCAGGCAGTCACTCTCAGACTTCTACAAACAAGCACTTACCCGAGCCCCGCGGCGCTGCACACAATGTACCCCGAACGGTTCCCAAACCCGGACTGCCCTCTGTGTGGTGATAATGCGGACTTCGAACATGTCCTGTGGGGCTGCGCCTCTGCCGGTCCCCCTTTCACTCACGAGGAAATGATGAGGCTAATTAGGGCCCAGGATCCGACCTCTCAAATCCTGGCAGTCCAGAGGGCTCGCGACAGGGCCGTCAGGTTCCACCTGATGGTCCCCGAGTGGGCCTAGCCAGGTGGCGTGGAGTTTACTTACGTCTATAGTGGACAAAATAAAGTTGTTTCACTCACTCACTCACTCTCATTCTTTCATGCCACGCACAACTATAGAGTTCCTCTCACTCTTTCATGCCCCATACCAATATACACTTTCTCTCATTCTATAGCGCCAGGCACAACTATAGACTTTGTCTAATAGTTTTGTGTGACGCAATACTATAGAATTTCTCTCATTCTATCGTGCCAAGCACAACTATAGAATTTCTCATTCTATCGTGCCACGCACAACTATTGAGTTTCATGCCTTCATGCCATGCACAACTATAGACTTTCCCTCAAGGTATCGTGCCTCGCGCAACCATAGTGTTTTATTCTTTCTGGCCACGCACAACCCTTGAGTTTCACTCTTGCGTCCCACGCACAACTATGGAGTTTCTCTCTATATTTCGTGCCACGCACAACTCTAGAGTTTCTCTAATTCTTTCGTGCCACTCACAACTATAGACTTTCTATCATTCTCTCGTGCCAAGCACAAATATAGTTTCTCACATTCTTTCGTGCCACGCACAACTATAGAGTTCCTCTCATTCTTTCGTGCCATATACCACTATAGAGTTTCTCTCATTCTATAGCGTCACGCACAACTATAGACTTTGTCTAATAGTTTTGTGCGACGCACTACTATAGAATTTCTCTCATTTTATTGTGTCAAGCACAACAATAGAGTTGCTCATTCTATCGTGCCACGCACAACTATTGAGTTTCATGCCTTCATGCCATGCACAACTATTGACTTTCCCTCAATGTAACGTTCCTCGCGGAACCATAGAGTTTCTTTCTTTCGTGCCACGCAGAACTATATCGTTTCTCTCATTCTTTCGTGACACGCACAAATATAGAGTTTCATTCGTTCGAGCCACTCACAACAATAGAGTCTCTCTCATTATTTCGTTCCACGCACAACTATAGACGTTCTTGCACTCTATCGTGCCACGCACAACTATTGACTTTCTCTCATTCTTTGGTGCCACGCACAACTACAGAGTTCCTCTCATTCTTTCGTGCGACATACCACTATAAAGTTCCTCCCGTTCTATAGCGCCACGCACAACTTTAACGTTTCTCTCATGCTTTCGTTCCACACACAACTATAGAGTTCCGTCCATATTTCGTGCCACGCACAAGTATACAGTTTCATATTTTCGTGCCACGCACAACCCTAGAGTTTCATTCTTCCATACCACGCACACCAAAAGACATTCTCTCATTATTTTGTGCTCACCACAACTACAGACTTTCTGTCATTTTATGGTGCCACGCACAGCTATAGATTGTCTCTCATTCATTCGTGCCACGCACAAATCTAGACTATGTCTCATTCTGTCGTGCCACGCACTACTATAGACATTCTCTCATTCTTTCGTACTATGCCAATCGTAAAGTTCTTCTCATTCATTCGTGTCACGCACAACTATAGACTTTCTCTCATTCTGTCGTGCCACGCACACCTATTGAATTTCTCGCATTCTTGAGTGCCACGCACAACAATAGAGTTTCTCTCATTCTTGCGTGCCATGCAGAAATATAAAGTTTTTAATTCTTTGATGCCACGCACAATTATATTCTTTCTCTCATTCCATCGTGCCATGCACCACTATAGAGTCTGTAAGATTCCTTCGTGCCACGAACGACTCTTGAATTTCTCTCATTCAGTCGTGCCACGCACACATATAGAGTGTCTCATACGTTTGTGCCAGGCACAACTCTAGAATTTCTCTAATACTTTAGTGCCACGCACTACTATAGAGTTTCTCTCATTCTATCGTGCCACGCACAACTATAGAGTTTCTCGCATTCTTCCGTGCCACGCACAAGTATAGAGCTTCTCTGATTCTTTCGTGCCATGAACAACTACAAAGTTTCTCTCATTCGTTCGTGCCACGCGCAACTATAGACTTTCTCTCATTCTATTGTCCCACGCACAACTATAGAGTTTCTCTCAGTCTTGCGTGCAACGCACACCAATGAAGTTGCATCTTTCTTGCCATGCACAACTATCGAGTTTCCTGCTTTCGTGCCATGCACAACTATAGACGTTCCCTCAATGTATCGTGCCTCGCGCAACCATAGAGTTCAATTCTTTCGTGCCAGGCATAGCTATAGAGTTTCTCTCATTCCTTCGTGCCAGCCACAATATACAGTTTCTCTCATTATTTCATGCCGCGAACAAATAAAGTTTCATTCTTTCGTGCCACGTACAACTAAAGAGTTTCACTCATTCTTCCGTGCCACGCACAAATATAGAATATCATTCTTTCGTGCTGCGCGCAACTATAGAGTATATCTCATTCTTTCGTGTCACGCACAACTATAGACGTTCCCTTATTCTTTCGTGCGACGCACAACTAAAGAGTTTCTCTCATTCTTTCTTGCCACGCAGAACTATAAAGTTTTTCTCATTCATTCGTGCCACGCACCACTAAAGACGTTCTCTCATTCTATCGTGCCATGCACAACTATAGAGTTTCTTTCATTTTTTCATGCCATTCACAACTATAAACTTTATCTCCTTCTTTCGCTCCACGCACATACATAGAGTTTCTCTCAATCTTCCGTGCCACGCAGAACTACAGAGTTCCACTCTATATTTCGTGCCGCATACCATTAAAGAGTTTCCTTCATTCTTTCGTGCCACGCACAACTATACAGTTTCTCTCATCATTTCGCGCCCCAAAGAAATATGGTTTCATTATTTCATGTGACGTACAACTATAGAGTTTCTCTCATTCCTTCGTGCCACGCGCAATATAGAGTTTCATTCTTTCTGGCCACGCACAAACCTAGAGTTTCATTCTTTCGTGCCACGCACAACTGTGGAGTTTCTCGCATTATTGCGTGCCACGCACAACTCCAGAGTTTCTCTTATTCTACCGTGCCACGCACAACTTCAGAGTTTCATGCGTTCATGCCATGCACAACTATGGAATTTCCCTGAACGTATCGTGCCTCCCGCAACCATAGAGTTTCAATTTTTCGTGCTAGGCACAACTATATTATTTCTCTCATTCTTTCGTGCCACACACAACCATAGAGTTCCCCTCATTCTTTCGTGCCACATACCACTATAGAGTTTCTCTCATTCTATAGTGCCACGCACAACCATAAAGTTTCCTTGATGATTTCGCGCCACGCACAACTATAGACTATCTCTCAATATTTCGTGCCACGCACAACCCTAGACTTTCATTCTTTCGTGCTAAACACAGCTACAGACTTTCTGTCATTCTATCGTGCCACGCACAGCTAAAGAGTTTCTCGCATTCGTCCGTGCCACGCACAACTATATAGTTTCACTCATTCTTTCGTGCCACGCAGAACTATAGAGTTTCTCTCATTCATTCGTGCCACGCACAAATATAGACTTTCTGTCATTCTGTCGTGCCATGCACAAATATAGAATTTCTCTCATTCTTGAGTGCCGCGCACAACAATGGAGATTCTCTCATTTTTTCGTGCTATGCAGAACTATAAAGTTTCTCATTCTTTCATGTCACACACTACTACAGACTGTCTCTCATTCTTTCATGTGACGTACAACTATAGAGTTTCTCTCATTCCTTCGTGCCACGCGCAATATAGAGTTTCATTATTTCTGGCCACGCACAAACCTAGAGTTTCATTCTTTCGTGCCACGCACAACTGTGGAGTTTCTCTCATTATTGCGTGC